>NC_044909.1:46699785-46732111 GCF_001633185.2 Quercus lobata
TTGGTTTCCCCAGAGGCTTGAGTCCGGTGGACCATGCAATGCCTTGGTTCTGTCCAAAACCTAGTTTTCATTACATCCAGGTAGTTGGTTTCCCCTGAGGCTTGGGTCCGAGGACCATGCAATGCCTTGGTTCTGTCCAAAACCTAGTTTTCTCTTTGTGCGGGATCTTGGCCTTAGGGGAGTTTGCTCTTCAGCCAAGCCCCTAGAGTTTATCCATACAGTTAACGTTACAAAGTGCCTAGTTTGCTCTTTACGGGGGACCTTGACCTTAAGGGAGTTAGCTCCTCAACCAAGCCCCTAATTAAGAAACGTAGTTCCTAACGGAACTTTATACTAGAATTTCATAACCAGCGGTTAGATATAACGAAGAAACTCTACCGACCCACTTCCTATACCAACACACAAGCCCTTCCCACAGACGGCGCCAATTGTAAGGACGCGATTCGTGGCGGACCGTAACAGTGTCGGGTTCGCGCGTGAAAAGGCCCCTAACAATATCATTTGTAGAGCGTGGGTTTGGAAGGCTAGGCCTTGATCGATAGGCGGTGGGTTTTTCGCGGTATTCATACAAGTTTCGGTTTTCCTTCACCCCTGGAGTCTTTCTCCTGGAGGTGGGTTGGGAGGCTCTGGTTTCTGGCCATTTTTCCCAACCCCTCCCTTAGGTTACTTCCTTTTCCTTTTATATTCGCCTGCGTTTATTGTCCTTCGTCCACGTATAGGGTCAATCTTTCCAAAATTGATACTTGTCCCATCAGCCCATATTCAAAGTCGTTGGGGGTGGTTGTAAAAGCTAAAGACTGCGGCTCTGTCAGGTTCAGAGCATTAAATGGCAGTAACAGCAGCTTTCCCTTGATATTTTAGATCTTTCTTCCAAGTTTCAGTCCTATACCGTCTTTACCCTTATTTCTTCTTTGGGGGGACTTTGGATCTGCCGAGGGTTGAGCTGTCCTCGGCGGTATCCAAAGGCTATTTCGTCGAGCTTGGACCATAGCCCTCCTCGGCTTGGGCCTCCGGATTCTCCCTGGGTAGATGGGCCTGGCCCATAGATCATTTGGGCCCCACAGTAAATAATATCCCATTTGAATGAATTTTGACATGCATGTTAAGAACATAAAGAACATGCAATCCAATGGTTAGATTTAAAAAAAAAAAAAAAGTTAGATTTTCAAAATATGTAGTCATGTTAATTTTTTTAGTGAGAATTTGTAAACTTTGTTCATCTATCTCGTTAGCTTCTTTTTCTCCCTCAGATAGTTTGATTTGACCTAGACTCTCCCACCCAAATTGATTATCTCTCTCAAGTAAGAACAAATCATTTTGATTCTCCTTATCTTGAATCTTGGTGTGTGGAATTGTGCCCAACATGATGGTCAATACTATAGTTTTATCTTGAAGCATTGTTCTGTATATTAAAAAAAAAAAAAAAAAAAAAATCCAATTTGCATGGAATTTTACTCCGAGTGGTATAAATTAGCCTTCAAAAACAACACATTCACATAATCTATAGTTAGTGAGATTTTTCAAAAATGGCACTCTCCCCTCTCCTTGTACAATGTTGTACATATTTTTTTAGTTTACAATGTTAAATTTACATTGCTAGGACAATGTTGTACATAATAACCCTTTTATATCGTGTTCTCAGAAACTCTTTTTTTTTTTTTTTTTTTGGGTAAGGGTTAATAATTTGCATCCATTATAATTTTGGATTACTACATTTTTCAATCACAAAAAAAAACTTACGGGTGTGATGAAAAAATAATTTCACTCACAAACGCATAATACTCATCACAATTATCACTAATAACAAAACAATTATTACACTAAGAGTATACAGATGACAAAGTCAATAAACCTGGGCACTAATTAATGTATGCAATCCAACGAAGTATTCTCAAAAAAAAAAAAAAAAAAAAAAAAACAACGAAGACAAAAAACCTGGGCACTGTCTTGATTAGCACTCTTTCCACTTAGAAAATAGAAAGTTGAAAGAAATATCTAAAGAAAAACCAGGCCCATAAATAATCTTTGTTATATTAAAAAACATAAAACATGTTTCAAGTTTCAATTGCTTGTACCCTGCATCAAACGTGGTTGTTGTACCTACTACCTTGTGCTTCAAAAAAATTTGTTTCCAGATGATTACGGAGTAGGGAGAACGGGAGAAGTAACCTCTCCAGCATAAAAAACCTAACCACACTGAAGCTCAATGATCTAATCATCAACATCAAGGCAACAATCATAAAAATCTAAGACTAAAACTGAATTGAAAGAGGAAATTGAAGATGCGTCTCAAAATTAAGTTTAAGGCAAAGAAAAAGAAAAAGAAAAAAAAAAAAGCTACCTATTACCTATACAAATATTAGGCAATACACGGCTTCTATCAAAAAAAAAAAAAAAAAAGATAATGATTACAATTAAGGATGATACTGAAGAGTTTGCATGAGATCCAAACCAAATTAAAACCAAATACTAAGGGCAACTCATAAAAATAAAAGGAAACGTAAAGTTACTTAGTAAAAGGGGAAAAAAGTGTTCTTTCTTTGTATTTCTATATACAAAATGACCCATTGAAATATACACAATTTTTTTTTTAGAAACATATACACAAATTCTAGTGTAAAAGAGTATTCCAATTTTGAACAACTAAAGATTGACATAGAAACATGTGAGGAAGAAAATATAAAAAAGATTGAGTATTAAGAAATTATCTCTACTTATGCCTCAAAGTGAAACAAAGGGAGGGGAAGAGAAGACATTTATTGATGTCTTGTTTTGGCAATTGGGTTGCAGTTTTTAAAAAATAAAGGTATATGGTACTACCTAAATTTAGGTATGAGAAGCTATAGTAAGAGTGTTTTGCTAAGGCTCGAGCACTTCATCTAACCCTCCTAAGTTTAAGTCTCGCTGCCAGCAATTCTTCATTAATAGGCATCTATAAGGGTTGGTTAACGGGTTTTAACTTAAGTGCCCTATCTGGGACTGGCGTAACTTAGTTAACCCCCATTTTTATTTACCAAAAAAAATGTTTTTTTAATTCAAAATAAAGAAGAAGGGAATTAAAAATAAATAAAAAATTAAAACGTGAGAGTAAGGGAACCGCAAATTAAAAAAAGAAAAAAGAAAAAAAAAAAAAAAAAAAGCAAACTTTTATTGTTATCAAAGTTCCTTTGCTGGCACTCTGGCAGACTGGCAGTGTCCTTTATTTCTTCTTTACACGAACTTTATTTAGTCTTTACTACACGAACTTTTGTTCCTTGACTGGCAGTGTCCCTCCAAGTAACCGACGATCCCACGCGTTTTGACATTTCAAATCCAAAGTGGGAAGATATATGCTTTGAGCAACGTTGAAAGAACCAAGAAAGTGCTAAAAATTAAAAGCACTAAAGCCATAAAGCAAGTTAGTAACATCATATGACATTGAAGCCAAAGGGTATTTCCTATAGTAAGGTGATTGGTTCAAGCTTGCTGTGTAGGTTGTTGCCTTGTTGGTTTATTCTCATTGCGGGGTCCTTCAAAACAAAAGGAAAATTTATGCGGTCTTCTTTTATTTTGATCACTTGATCTCTTTTGTAATTTTGTAAAATTACGCTTTGCTATTAGTCATGAACTTCTCTTAAATTAAAAAAAAAAAAAATTATACAAATAATTCTTGAAATCGAAAGATTGAAGCTTTTTGAGTTTATTTTATTGATTTATAAAGAACAAAGTTTGCCTACAAATTTTTTCGTCAGAAAATTTGTAGTTTGCCTACAAATTAGTTTGTAGGCAATGGCTACAAACTTCCTACATCTTTTTTATTTGATGTAAATTTTAACAAATCTATTATAAGATTACATTTTTTTTATTATATTATCTATACTTACAAAATTTCACGAAGATAAAAAATCAATAATTATGTTATCAATTAAATATTAAAATTTCAATTTTTTGTAGTACTAACTACTAAATTATGTATAAAAAAAATAAGTTTATCGATTTAATAGTAAATAATATCCAATTTGAATGAAATTTGACATGCACGTTACTTAGAACATAAAAAATTTGCAATCTAAAAGTTAGATTTTCTAAATATGTAATCATATTAATTTTTTAGTAGTTTAAAAATTAAACCCACATTTTTTAGCATTTGAATTACACAAAACGATATTGAAAGATTCTTAGGTAATGTTTGGATAGCGTTGCGTTTTTGCTGCTTTGCGTTTCTGCGTTTTCCCTTTTTTTTTTTCTTTTTTTTTTCACGCGTTTTTCCCACAAGCGACTACTATTCATGCAACAGTAGCCGCAACTTTTGACCGGTCTTATGTGAACAGTGCATCCGTGCACTGTTTACGGATCCACAAATTTCATTTTTTATCAATTTTTTCATTAAAAATGGGTCCCACGGTACTATTTACACATTTAAAAATTATTTTGCTACAGTCTTTTCAGTTTTCAATTTTCAGTTTCAACAAAATAAGTTCTATCCAAACAGACCCTTAGGCTTTAAATCTCTTTTATCCCCCACTCTTTTATCACCTTCTAATTTTCTATTTCCTCAATTCTCCAACCCGAACCTACCAACCAAAGTAAAGATATAAATTGGGTGAGAAATTATTCTTGGCCGGATGCGCTTTAATTAAAGAAGTATTAAAAAAAAAAATCTTCTGCCGTTTCCTCCACAGGAAAGAACTAAGAAGCACCACTGAAAGTTCAAAGAAAACGACTTTTAAGTCTGATGATGCCGATGATGCCGAAAAATCGTCAGTGAGCTACACGACACTCACGTGCTCGAAACAATGCCTGCACAACACAAAAAGAGAAGACCTCGTAGAGAGCACCGGTGTGGTGCCGGCCAAATACCCTCCGAATGTCAAGTTAGAACTTCTCACAACTCTAAAGTGTTAGAGAGGGTAAATTCTGCGTACCTTAGCTAGTGAGGATATTGGGGCTTTTATAGTAGTAGAGGATTGACCTCTTTTTCTTGCTATAGAAGTCTTTTCCTTATAGGAGTCTTTATGAGCGTATTTTACGGAATCCTTTCCTTGTAGGAGTTTAACACTGAGCGTGATGTGCAAGGTATTTCCTTATATACCCATGCGTGGAAGCCAAGTCAAGGTTATGTCGGGACCGTTAGCTTTGTGCATCCCCTTCAGCTTACTCTCTTCAGCTTATAGTCTTCAGCTTACTGCCTTCAGCTTACTATCTTCAGCTTACTCTCTTCAGCCTACTCTCTTCAGCTTACTGCCTTCAGTTTACTGCCTTCAGTTTACTGCCTTCAGCTTACTGCCTTCAGCTTACGGTCTTCAGCTTACTATCTTCAGCTTACTCTCTTCAGCCTACTCTCTTCAGCTTACTGCCTTCAGCTTACTGCCTTCAGCTTCGCCTACTCCCTCGTCGAGGTCGTCAGCCTCGTTAGGGTCGTCAGCTTCGCCTACTCCCTTGCCAGGGTCGTCAGCCTCGTTAAGGTCGTCAGCTTTGCCTACTCCCTCATCGGAGTCGTCGGCCTCGTTAGGGTCGTCAGTTTCGTCTACTCCCTTGTTAGGGTCGTCAACTTCGTCAGGGTCGTCAGCTTCGCCTACCCCCTCGTCGGGGTCGTCAGCCTCGCCTACTCCCTCGTCGAGGTCGTCAGCCTCGTCAGGGTCGTCAGCTTCGCCTTCCCCCTCGTCGGGGTCGTCAGCTTCGCCTACTCCCTCGTCGAGGTCGTCAGCTTCGTCAGGGTCGTCAGCTTCGCCTACCCCCTCGTCGGGGTCGTCAGCTTCGCCTACTCCCTTGTCGAGGTCGTCAGCCTCGTCAGGGTCGTCAGCTTCGCCTACCCCCTCGTCGGGGTCGTCAGCTTCGCCAACTCCCTTGTCGAGGTCGTCAGCCTCGTTAGGGTCGTCAGCTTCGCCTACTCCCTCGTCGAGGTCGTCAGCCTCGTCAGGGTCGTCAGCTTCGCCTACCCCCTCGTCGGGGTCGTCAGCTTCGCCAACTCCCTCGTCGAGGTCGTCAGTTTCGCCTACTCCCTTCAGCTTAGTAGTGTCAGCTTTCCATTTATGACAAGTGAGGCCGACGGGTCTATTTTGAACGTCGCTTCATGATACTATATTCATGAATATTCACATTCACAATTTTACCCTTATCAAAGTCAAAAGTCTAGAAGAAGAATTGGCCAAAACCCAATTTCTTCGAAACTACTATATTTCCATCATATTCATATTGACTTGGAAAAAGAAAAACACGGTTGATCATTGGGAGTAATCTGCAAGTTACCAACCAGGACTAGACTTTGGTTCAATTTCATTTTTTTTTTCAAAGATTATATGGAGGATGTGGGCTGGAAAAGGCATTGTGCTCAAAACTCAAAAGCATAAATGCATTTTACCATTGTAAATAAATAAGAAGTGTTTGGTTTAATTAGGGATGGCATTTTACTTCTTTAGGTATAAAATCATTTTTTAAAATATTTTTTTCTTTATTTTAGGTGTTTTGGGGTTGAAATTTTTTACTATTTTATTTTTGTTAACCAGGAAAATCATATCCCTCTGGCTGAAATTATTAAAATATCCAAACCTCCTGAAATGACCACAAGAAAAAAACTCTCAAAAGCTGCCAAATGATCAAAATTCTTCAAAAATAAAAAAACAATGGGGATTATTAGATATAACGGATTATTTTAGTTATGTACAATTTTTTACTACATTCTTAATAAATTGCTCTTTTTTATTTATTTATTTATTTTTACATAGATGCAGTTATATTTTATAACTTATTTTTTCTACAAAATCAAACAATGCAAATTGAGCTATACCAAACCAATCCTTACAGTATTATTCAATTTTACAAAAATAAAAGATAGCTCACAAATGAATTACTAGAAAGAATATGTTCTTCGTTCAGAACTTTAACCACAAATAATTTATTTTTTTGTTTTGTGTTGTGTAATTTGTTTTTAGTTTTTAGTAAGGCTTATATTCAGTTCACACATTTTATTGTTTTTATCACATGTTGTGTTGGTGTTACATTACATTTCATTTCTTGATGAATATTGGGGAATTTCTCAAGCATAAAGCATCCACAAAGATCATATAACTTTTCAAGTGATTTCAACCTGAGGTTGTTTGGAAGATTTTGAAGACTATCACAGAATGTGAGGTCCCATTTCCGTAGCTTACCAAGAAATCCAACGGACTCATGAAACATAACTAATTTTTTACAAGAAAAAAGGTCCAATGTCTCTAGGTTTGGGGCACACAATTCAGGTAATTCTATAATGGTGCCACACTCTCGAAGTTTGATATGTTTAAAAATTTTAAATTGGATACCCTGTAGATTAAAAAAAAAAAAAATCAAAATTTAGTTTTGGCCAACATTCAAAAAAGTTTTAAGAAATTATAACTCATAAATACTAATTGATAGGCTAAGAATGTATTGATCCCTTGTGAGTAATTAATTAATTCAATTAACCAAGTTAATTAATTAATTCAATTAGCATGTAATAGCATGGTAGCACAAACAAATCACCAACTAAGTTAAAGTGCAGTGGAAAATAAATTGACACGGTAATTTGTTTACGAATGGGGAAAATCTACACGACAAAAACCAAAAAAAAAAACCCGGGTGATTTTAAGGTCACCACTCCCGAGAATTCACTATTATCACAACAAGTGGTTACAAGTAAAGGAATCTCAGTACCTTATACCAACTTATAATTGAACTCTTACCCCAATATCCAACTGGACTTATTCTGTAGTTACAATTTCTTATTTTATTACACGGCTCTCAGTACGTGACTAACTAATTCGATGCGTGGATCCCAGTACGCGGCTTACTCACTAACTTGAGAAAGATGTTTGCTACAAAGTTCTTCAGTTCATCAACACGATGAAGATCACGAAGCTCCTTGGTTACAAAACCCTACGGTGTACAAACACAGTAGCTTCTTCAAGAAAAAGATAAACTGGGACAAATTCTGTCTCCGGTCACAATTTGCATGAACACAACTTTGCTTCACACTCGCGCAACCTTTGACGGCCCTTAAAACAATCCTTATATATGTTTAGGGTTGTGAGAAAAGAAAGCTCAAACATGTATTCATGGATTGGATTGAAATCAGATTTGAAAAACTGAATTTCATAAACCTTGATAGATAGCTTATCTGTCGAGAAGCTGTCGAGCATCGTGCTTCAACAGCTTTTTAAACCTCGATAGATATTAGCTGTCGAGCTTTAAAATCCAGCACTTCTTCACTTGATTCTTGGACAAACTCTGTCGAGGTTTAAAATCCAACACTTCTTCACTTGATTCTTGGACAGGCTTGCATGGTTTTAACACTTAATCTTGAAACCTTGTTTTTTGAAACATTAAACACATCCTAGATCTACCCAATTACAAGTAAAGTGCATTTTGTCAAAGGATTAGCCAATTCTAATTTGACATATGTTCCTAACATTAAATCACATATGTCCTAACACTAATAATCATACCTGCTTGAATATTGTCTCCATTCTAATGCGATTACTCCCTCTCACATTGAGTGCAACAAGCTTTTGTGGACAATATTTAGATGGCCAGGAAAAAAGGAAAATCATGTAATTCAAGTAACCGTAACCCATTAGGGAAATATTTAAACTCTTCACAAATGTGAGCATTTTTAACTAAAAGAAATTTAAGATTTTTCATCATTTCAAAAGGTTCACCCTGCAATTTCATGGTTACCGGTCCAAGTGAGTGCAATATCATTGCTTGAATTTTATCAGACTCCTAATTGAATAAAGAATAAAACAAATAAGTTAAATTATATAAATTTTTAAAAGGCATAAAAATTTGGAAATTTTAAACAAAAAAATATTTGGAAAAAGGAAAAGCGAAGTAAAAGAACTTGTACCATATTTCTGGTTAGCACTTCATAAGCATCCTCATAACACCATATTTTGCTACAATTTTCAGGTTGTTCAGATTCTTGTTGAACGATTTCCTTGCCCATTTGTTGTAATAAGTCATGCATTGACAATATGCCATATTGATTAACAGTTATGAGACACTTATCGATAAGTTTGCAAATACCATCACAAGGATATAAATTGCAAGTTTCTAGTATATTTGTAACATAATCCTTCTTAAATCCCTTGAAAAAGCAAGCAATATTGAGAAAAATATCCTTTTCAGTTTTTTCCCATCCATCGTAACTTATTTTGAGCTTTTCTTGAATTTGTTTTTAGGAATGTTTTTGTACATTTCTAATGCATTTTCCCATTCATGTATACTTTTTCCACACAAAACAAAACCTATTATTTTTAGTGCTAATGGAAGACCAATGGCATAATGTATAATTTGCTTTGCAACTTTTGAATAGTCTTCCCCTGGTTTATTCATTTGGAAGGTGTGCAAGTTGAAGAATTCATGAGCTTCACATTGATTCAATTCCTTAACCTCATAAACTAGATGATCTTTTCCAAGAGTGGTTACCACTATTTTGTCTCTTGTTGTTATAATAATTCTACTTCTTGAACTAAACCAATCACATCTTCCAAGCAAATTTTCTATCTGGTTTGATTCATCCACATCATCAAGAATTAAAAGAAGCTTTGTGTGGCAAAGCCTGTCTGTTATCAATTCAATTCCTTTGGGAACATTGTTGCCCTTTAAATATGTGTCTTGCAATATCTTAGAAAGAAGTGTCTCTTTTAGTTGGATTATGCCATTGGTTGTCCATGACTTTTCTCTAACATTCTCTAGAAAGCAGCTCCAATCAAAATGATCAAAAATTCTATAATAAACAGCTTTTGTAATTGTAGTTTTACCTACTCCCCCAAGACCATGAATCCATAGCATGCGAACACCATTTGAGTTTGTATCCAAAAGCAATTCTATTTCCTCCACTTGAGAATCTATTCCAACTGGATATTTAGCGACAAATAGTTGTGTCCGATTTGATGTGGCACTTGATATCTCTTTTATAATTCTTTTGATATATTGAGTTTTAGATTCAAAGCAATTGCCAAGCACAAAAGCATAAGAAGCATTTGATGTGTTAGACTAGACGAAAATCGATATTATATAATATATATAATACCGAAAAAGTTTGATTTTTGATTAACCTTGTAGAATTTTTTTCACATATGCTTACGAGTTAAGAGGCCACACAATTTAAATGCCATTATGTTTATATATATATATATATATATATATATATGGTTGGGTTTAAGTTACACTTGGTGTAACTTTAAGTAATGTTATACCACTCAATATTTTTTAATTGGATTTGAATATTGACAAATCCACCGTTAAACTACATTATCTTCATATATTTTTTATGCTTGCAAAATTTTAAGGTGATCAAAGATTAATAATTATGTTATCAATTAATTGTTAAAATTCAAATTTTTGTCATCAATCATAGAAGAGGCAATCTAAAGTGGATCCAATGTTTCTCTAATCTCTCTTGTTTATTTCCTATTTAGTACATGGACATACCATTGTAAGGTGAAATCATTTACCCTTCTAGAAGTATATATCTTTGTGTTAATTTAGAAATCAATATCCTTCTACCTACGCATGATGAATTGAAGTTTTACCATGTACTAACTTTGAATATGCAATGCAAATCCAGCGGTCTTTGGGATTACAAAAGGAACAAGTGAAGGTTGTGACACTTTCTACTACATGGGTAATTGCAATTAGCACAAAACTCTAGAGTGTGCAGGTAGGTTATTATCTAGTCGTTAAGAAAATAGGTGTCATGACATTCAAAGAATTGAAAAACTATCATTCATTAAAGGGTTTTACTAACGTATTTTCTTAGAGCATTCACACCAAATATGTGATAAATGCTAAAATCCTATTTTAGCAACAAAATTACCTAAAACCCATTTTTTTCGTGGGTGCCAAATCTTAAAATTTTTTAGTAACTTGCTACAGTAAGGTTCTATTACTAACACCTTATTGTAGCAAGTTGCTACTATTTTATTTCTCTCTCTCTCTCTCTCTCTCTCTCTCTCTCTCTCTCTCTCTCTTGTTGGGCTTTGTGGAGCCTAGTTTTGTTTGTAACCCATTGTGAATTCTGTGCCCAGGATGTAGAAAACGCAATTTTGTGATTAAGGTTTGTTTTTCTCGTGTTTCTTAGAATGAGAGAAAAAATTGTAGCCGCATTTTGTATTTTCCCCTGATAATAGTGAAATCTCTGCAATTCCGTGGACGTAGGTAAATTGCCGAACCACGTAAATATTATCTTGTGCGTGTGATTATTTTCTTTGGCGTGTGTTTTCTCTATTTTTTTTTTTTGTTTCTAACAGGTTGGGAATTCGGGTTAATTCCCTACATCTCTCTCTCTCTCTCTGTCTCCTCTCTCTTTAACTTTCTCTTTGCCTCTCCGTATCCCTTTCTCTCTACCTCTCGAGTTGTGGGTCTTTGCTGTGGCTGGGTTGCGATGGTTTTTCGTGGATTATGGGTCTTTGCGATGGTTCGTGGATTGTGGGTTGATTTCGATGTGGATGGGTTGCAGTGGGTTTGTGATTTGATATCGATAAGTTTTAATTTTGGTGGGTTTTGATTGATTTCGATGGGTTTTAAATTCTATGGGTTTTTTTTTTTCTTTTTTTTTTTTCGGTGGTTGGGTTCATGGTTTGATTAGGGTGGCTTTGGATGCTAGTTGTGGGTGTGGGTTGATCGGGGTAGCTGAGAGATTGGTGTGGGTTGATTGATTCGGTGGTGGGGTTCTAATTTGCAAGTTGTGGGTGGCGATGATGGTGGTTTTGGGTGATTAATTTTTTTTTGGATGTGGTGGGTTGCAATTTTTTGTGATTATGGTGGTAGAGGGTGTGACAGTGGCTAAGGTGCAATTGCTGTGGCTAAGGGGGTGCTGGTTGTAGCCAGATGTGGTGTGTTTTTTTTTTCCCTGAATTCTGGATGTGGGTATTGTATATTGTTGTGGGATATATTATTTTATTGATTTTTTTATATTATCTTAATGTGTTTTATGTTAAAATAGAATATTTGATGCTGGGTGTATTGTAAAATGAGTTGTGAAAATAGATAAAATAGATTTTTGAAATGCTAAATGCTAAATTTTTTGAGATCCTTGATGTGAATGCTCTCAGGGCATATGTTAGTAAATCATTTTAGGAAATTTTTTATCAAAAATTGAAAAACCTATCAAACTTTTGTGATAGCTTTTAGCTTTTTCAATTTCCCATAAATTTTTTCCTAAAATGGATTATTAATGTATGTCCTAACGTAAGGGCGATGCTATAATATATTCAAGAGGTTCAAATAAACCGTTGAATTCAAAAAAAAAAAAAAATCATATATAAAATTTTTTTTTTTGGTTAGTTTAATACTTTTATTTTTCCTTAAAAATATTTTTGCACACCCTAACTTAAATTTTGTACAACCTTATTACAAGTATTTCCAACTCGTTTGGTTTGCTGTGATGTGCTTTTAATGGGAGATGTGATATTAAAGTTTTTAGTTTATTTTATTTTTTTTAACATTACCATAATTTAAAATTACAAAATATATTACATTATTTTTATCTCATCACCTTCTTAAACAATGTAATATTGTATTCTTATATTGTGATTAAATTAATATAAGATTACAATAACATAATATTATAGTGTAATATTACATCATGAAGAACCAAATATTATAGTGTAATATTACATCATGAAGAACCAAATGCCCCCTAAAAGTAAAGTGTAAGTGTCTATGAATATTGATCAAAGATTAGCATATACGTAATATTGTAAACCCTTTAAGTCATTTTGTTGATTAAAGTAGACTACTGAGTGATTCTAAAAGTAATAAACAAATGAAATTGAGAAGCCACTATGACTATGAGCCCCTTGCATATTGCATGACGAAATATCATAACAAAACCTATAACTGAGAGAATTAAGGAATGATATGTTGTCTTATAAAAAATAGTTGAGGGAATCAAACAAAGAGGTTTCCGTATATTTACTTGTATTTAAGGAGCTCTGACTTCCTTTGTTTGAAACTGAGAACTACCCCTACGATAGTCCAACTCTCTGGTTCTCTTAAACCCTATTAATCCATTCAGTTTTAAATTCTCTTTGAATGGCTCAAAAAAGCAAGATTTTGATAATTGGAGGGACTGAAAAATACATTGTGGAGGAAAGTGCGAAAGCTGGGCACCCCACTTTTGCATTGGTCAGAGAAAACACAGCTTCTAATCCTGAAAAGTCTAAACTCATTGGGAGCTTCAAGAGCTTTGGAGTGACACTTCTCCATGTATGTACAAACTCTAGTTCTCCACATCGTGGGTGTGTTGTTAATGCTTTGGATTAGTATATTGATCTTGGAAGTTGTGATTGTTTCACAGGGAGACATATATCATCATGAAAGCTTGGATTAAGGCAATCAAGCAAGTTGATGGAGTGATCTCTGCACTTGGATCGCCAGAACAGATAGCTGATCAAGTGAAGATTGTTGCTGCCATCAAAGAAGCTGTGGAAATATCAAGGCAAGGCACATATCTTTCTTAAATCTTTTTAATATTTTTCCAACTTTATTTTCCCTCTTTTGTAAAGTTGCTTATTTAGTATTTAACAACCTTTGGCCTATCAAATCGTCCTTTAAATTTAATCTCTTTACTTTCAAAATTGTTTCAAAAAGATACTTATCACCATAAAATAAATGAAAATTGTAGATGTGATAAATGGAATTCATGTCACGTCATAGGCCCAACATCCTCAAAGTGACCTCAGTTTCATTAATTCATTTATTATTTCAGCAATTTACTCCTACCAGATGATGGTAATGACTTTTTTGAAACATGCTAAAGCAAAAAAACAAAAGTTGATGACCAAATATGCAATTTAACTTCTTCTATTAGCTGTTTGGCTTGTAATTGTTGAACTACATGAGAAATCAAGAAACTTACATTATATACAATGAAATATTGGTGGGTTTCAGAGGTTCTTCCTGTCCGAGTTTGGAGTTGATGTGGATCGTGCCAAGGCAGTTGATCCAATTGAACATCATCTCAGGGTGAAGGCTAGCATCCGAAGATCCATTGAGGCTGAAGGAGTTCCTTATACCTACCTTGTGTCCAATGGCTTTGCTGGGTACTTTTTGCCCAACTACAGAATTGCACTTACTGGTGGCACTGGCAGTTTCAACTTTGGAATTGCACTAACAGGTGGCACTGGCAGTTTCACAGCTCCTCCTAGGGACAAAGTTGAAATAATTGGAGATGGAAACACCAAAGGTATTAATATAAATTCAATCATCTTTCTCTTTAAATTTTTCAAGACTTTCTCATTTGCTTATGTACGTGTGTGCGTGCATGCACCTTTTACCAGATATAAGTAAACTTTTCAAGACTTTCTCATTTGCTTATGTATGTGCGTGCGTGTGTGCACCTTTCACTAGATATAAGTCAACTAGATCAACTACTTTGGTTCAAGATGACCAAGGAATTGTTATTTTCTATGTTAACAGTAATTTTTTCCAAAGAAGAGGATATTGCGACTTATAAAAGCAGTGGACGATCCAAGAACCTTGAACAAGGTCCTTCATAATAGACCCCCTGCAAATATTTTTTTTCCTTCAATGAGATTGTTTCCCTATGGGAGAAGAAGATTGGCAAGACCCTTGAAAAAACTTATCTTTTGGAGGATCAACTTCTAAAGAAAATCCAATGTTAGTAAGCACAATTTCATCTGTTGATTTCTAGTGTTTGTGTCATACCCCAAACCCAAAAAGGTCCAAAGCGTGAGAAGAACCATTAAGAGCAAGAACTAGGAGTTTTTTTTTTTTCCTAAATACATGATAAGAATAAATAACCATACTAAAATCTCCATATTACAAGTCAGAGCTCTATAACACATTTACAAACAATAACTCAAATCATGTGCTTCCAAATAATACATGAATATATTTCAAAGCTTCAAATGGATAACACAAAATCACAATCCCTTCTAGAATACACAACCTCAACATTGAAGCTAGGCCTAACACGCCTAAGGCTAACAAACCCCAAGTACCCAACCTCCAATAGAATTAATTATGACCTTGTTAAACTTTGCAAGATTGAGTCATCAACCATTTATAACCCAAGTCTCCCAATTTTAATATAGGACTCCAATCACCACCAACAAATTAAGCTCCATGCCCGACATGTAGCTAATTTTTCTGTAAAACTATTGGAGATTGGAATGAGCTAAAGACCAGTAAGTAACATAATTAATGGGGGTGAGGAAAATGCAAGTCTCATGATAAAGGGCATTTTACAAAACATGTTATACTTTGGGAATTTCAATGAAAATCCAATAAATTCATTTTCATTAGTAAAATAACAAGAATGATTAAAACCATGCAGCACAAAGCTTTCTTAAAATATCTCAACATGAAACTACATACTATATACTGTGAGCTATCAAAACACTATTTTGAAACTTGAAAATCCAACCAAAGGCCACATGACAACGCCGTCACAAAGACAGAACTCAACTGCCGTCACAAAGATGGAACTCATGGCCGACACATAGCTGGAACTAATCTGTTGTCACAAAGACGAAACTTAACGCCGTCACAAGAACGGAACTCATATGCCGTCACAAAGACGGAACTGATTTGCCGTCACAAAGACGAAACTCATATGCCATCACAAGGACAGGTGCTAAGATACCAATGTCACACAGAATATAGTATCTAGCTAGGTAATCGTCGGGTAATCACACGTCACAGCACAAGGGTAAAACATAAAGAGCTCACAAATTACATGAATTCAAAACACAATTCATTTCCAAGTAGTTTCACAAAACCTTTTAATATCCAAAGATATTTACAAGCTTCTCAAAGCCTTCAAACTCATTTCTTGTCAAGAAGATTTTGTATCAACTCTCCCAATTATCAAAGCATCTTTAAATTTTGCGAATAATGCAATAAATCCATAAAATCTATTCTCAAGAATTTAATCAAAGATGCTTTTCTTTCCCATGCCAAATATTCATGCATTTCCCCATATGCAATATTAAAC
Organism: Quercus lobata; assembly: GCF_001633185.2. NCBI lineage: Eukaryota > Viridiplantae > Streptophyta > Magnoliopsida > Fagales > Fagaceae > Quercus > Quercus lobata. Next base: position 46,715,747 of record NC_044909.1, read on the forward strand.
ATGATGCATTTTTCATAAATAGTCATATACATTAAGGTTACAACACAATAGTTTTTAGAAAGATATAGTTCCACAAATAATTTTCCAAAATGTGTTTAACTCAAAAACAACGTTTATGCAACATGGTTATTTTCCAAAAATTCCCATTAAAAAGCTACTTACCTCGAAAGGGCAACCAATTTTACCTCAACTGGGTACCACCACCTAAGCAAGCAATCCAATTACTGGGTCCATTGCCGAGAATCTCAAAACCTAGAAACACAATGATCAAGTCTATCAATAACAAGGCCTATCACAAAGTACTTTCAAACTTGTCTCCATAAATCGAAAATGGTCCCCCAAAATCAAATCAAGGGCCTAAAGCCTAACTTGACTATCCCAAGGCACCTATTCCCAACGGACATTGAACAAGCATACAAGTGATCCAAAGGACCATAACACAATCAAAGAATTTTAATACATTACTACAAGAGATTAAACCAAACCATTATAAAAATTAACTAAGTAAAACACATGTTGAAGAAAACACAAGAATGTACAAGCCAACCCACTCAATGAAGGTTTCAAGTAAATTCCACAAAATCCCAACATACTCGTCATACTTTCAGATTCACTACACAGCAGGTCAGCTCTTTTGTAAAAATTGTTTGGTCCATGAAAAGTTATCCAATCAACTTAAAATTAAATAGGGATAAGCTCTTATATGTGTAATACGTACCATCAAAAATTCGGTTCAAAATTTTTTTTCTATAATTTATAAAAAATCACATAGTGCAGCTTACTCAAATCTGTCAGAGACAGATTTAGAGTCTCAAAAGAAAAATACTATAATTTTAACACTATGCCAAAAGCTTTGAGACTTGGTTAAACCTTAGAGCTACATGTGTTAGCACATATAAACAACTAGGATTACAACCCATAATCTCATATAACAATCATCACAACACAAGTCAAGAAATTCAATCGCATAACTCATATAGGCAATTTATCAAACACTTGGCATGCAACAAGCATAATGTACATATCAATTAAACAATTTCATAGTCAATACCATCAACTATCACATATGTCAAAATCTATCCCAAAATGCAAGGAATTCACTTTTAAAAATAAATCCCAATCCTCAACATAATTCAAAAACCCATATGATTTTACAAGAAACCCAACTCACATGATTGCCAAACAAAACATCCAATTCATCTCGTTAAATTAATAACCTCCAAATAAAGTCTTAAATGTCCCAACAACTTAATAAAACAACCCCTAAAACAAAACCCACAACATCAAAAAGCAATACAAACAAAATAGGATAAATACCCATAGTAAAAACGTTTTACCAAATCATCTCATTAAAGCAAAAACCCACTAATGAACTGAAATTTTCGGATTTAAACAAAACACTTGCTACCCAAATTCTCATAATCCTCTAATCTTCTATTACTCACCAAACCCATCAAGGATATACCATAAACATCATAAAATAACAAAACCCAAAGGATTTCATAGAAGAAATTGAGAGAAAACTTAGATTTTTACCTTGGGTCTCTTGCACTTCAAAATCTCTCGGAGTTTTGGCTACTAGGAGAATCAATGGAGACATAATCCTCCCTAACAAAGAGATTTCGACTAGAGAGGGGAAAGAAATGATGAAGGAGATGGGAGCTTTGGGGTTCGGTCATCATTGGCGAAGAAGAAGAGTGAATAAGAGATAGGAGGAGAGATCAGCCGTGAGAATGAAGAGAGGATGGGAGAGATTACGGACCACTCATAACAAATATCTTATTGACAATTTTACAAAAATGCCCTCACTGAAAATATACACATTATTTAAAGAAAAACTTGGGGTGTTACAGTTTGCTTATGGATCTAAATTGGTTTGGATCATGTATCTCCTCCTTCCTTAGACGTGTGAGTTTTTTTGATCTAATTTGTTAAGACACACTTTATTACCCCATTTGCAATTTGGATAATTAATTAATTATTAGGGAAATTTTTATTTTTATTTTTATTTTTTTTGCATCTTAATTATTAGGGAAATTGAATTATATTCTTTCATTTCTTAGTACTGTTAGTCAAACCAGCTAACTGTTAACACCAAAGATCCACATATTAGAAACAATAATAAAAACATTTAAGTAGAAGCAGTGATTATGTACACATTAGTTGTATTTGACTATTTTTCTGGACGATTGACTTCATTTCATCAATATTTAGTGCATAACTTGTTAGAGTAAACATTCGGTTCGGGCGTGGCGTAAAACCAGTGTTTTACGCCACGCCAATGAGAGCTCGCCACGTCAAAAAAAACTCCAGACAGCAAAAAAAAAATAAAGACTCTCCCACAAAAAACCCTTCACGCACGCACAGACCTTCCTTCACAGCCTCCTTCAAGCTCAGAAAAAACCTCCTTCACGCCGAACCTCCACAACCTGCTCGCACGCTCGCCGGTTCACGCCATTTGCTCTGCTTCCTCTCTTCCTTCACGCCGAACCTCCACCACCGCCACACAGATCGCCGGAGCAGAACGATTTCGAAGAAGAAGAGTTCGCCGGAGCTTGGAAACAAACCGGAGCCGACGTGAGCTACGATCCAAAGGTTTGTTTTTCATGATTTTCCCTTTTCCCCAATTTGGATTTCGAATTGGGTGTTCAGATTTTTTCTTTGCTTCATCGGAAAGTTTCAAATTTTGAGCATTTCCTTTTTGATGAGAACGGAGGGTGAGTGTTTGTTTGTTCTAATGAAGGAAGAGAGGAAGCAGAGGAATGGCGTGAACCGGCGATCTGTGTGGCGGTGGTGGAGGTTCGGCGTGAAGGAAGAGAGGAAGCAGAGCAAATGGCGTGAACCGGCTAGCGTGCGAGCAGGTTGTGGAGGTTCGGCGTGAAGGAGGTTTTTTCTGAGCTTGAAGGAGGCTGTGAAGGAAGGTCTGTGCGTGCGTGAAGGGTTTTTTGTGGGAGAGTCTTTATTTTTTTTTTGCTGTCTGGAGTTTTTTTTGACGTGGCGAGCTCTCATTGGCGTGGCGTAAAACACTGGTTTTACGCCACTCCCGGACCGAATGTTTACTCATCTTACAAACTCAGGTTAAGGCCTCTTTTGGTTTGGAGGCTTTAGAGCTTTATCCAGAGGTGAAATACACCACTGCGGATGAAGACTTGGATCAATTTGTCTAAAACTTGGAACATTCCTTTGTGGCAATGTGTTTACTATCTTACAATCTATAATAAAAATATAGGGAAATATCTATTGCACACACTCACTTACACACACAGTGTAGTGTGTGAAATAGACATTGCTCAAAAATAAAATTTATGTTGTGTATGTGGTATTTGTTACTTGTTAGGTATGGCCTTGTTTGTGTCATGTAAACCCTTGGATCTTTAGTTTGTAACTTTGTTTCCCGGTGAATATTAGTCAAATTGTGCTTCTTGTAATGAAAATTTAAAAAATCCTTGTTATGAGGTTCTTTGTTGTAGAACATGTGAAGTACTCGGAGTCTCAAATCGGATACTCTTTTGCTTTAGCTAATGGGAGGGCCATAAAAAATTCATCCGAACCTGATGTTAGCTAACAATTTGTGCATCGTGGGACTTGTGGTTATGACCTGTGCATCAATTAAAGTAAATATTTAGAGCCAGCCAAGTATTGCAAAATAAGGTCTTTTAATAGGCTAGCAGTTTGCTTACTATGATAAAAGGATTTTTTTTTTGCTCAATTGATATCTTTTAAAATTTTGTAAAATTACACTTTGCAATCAAACATGAACTTCTCTTAAATTTAATAATTAAAAAAAAAAAAGAATTTATAAGCTTATTTTATTGATTTACAAAAACCCCCAAAAAAAAAAAAAAAATCCAATCATATTCTTTGGAGATTTGGTTACATCTGCTGGTGTGTGTTAAAAACACTAGACCTTTTGTTTAATCATATACTGCTATGGTGGGCTTTTTTTGATATTTTAGTTAATAGGCCTAGATGAGATGTGAGTCCTGTTTAATATTTATTACGGACGTGTGTCTCGCCTAGTTGCCCGCTTATTGCTTGTCTTTCTTGGGTTTCAATAACTTGCCCCATGTTGTTGCTTATCATTTATAGACGTTTGTGGCTATTGGATTTTTCATTTTTGGAACCCTTGGTGTAAACTTGTTTTTAATACCTTTCTTTTTGTCAATCCAACAAAAATATCATTGGAACAAGAGAAAAATATGCGGCAAAGGAAAAACACTTTAAAGTGAAGAAAAGAACAATACCTAGTATTCTAATCGTGATAACAATAATTGAACTTATGGGAAAGTATTATAATGGTGCGTTAAATAAGTCATCGACTTGTTCAGATAGTAATAAATAATAAGTTAGCTTACAAGGAAAGTTAATCTCCAATGGCCTGAACTAAATAGTCATAAACAGTTACAAAAGCACAAAAAAGGCAAGAAAAGAGAAATTGATTTAGATTCACATGCGCAATAGGACAAGCGACAAGGCACATACTTAAGGCCCATGTTTATACAAAATCCCGTATTTTAAGATATCAAAATAGGTTCACAATAATTTATAAACTAGACAATGGTCAATGTGGGACTCACAACAAAACCCAAGTCTTGCTGTCTTGGAGAACACAACCACACCAACACATGTTAGGTGGTGATCCGGTGGAACTTCAGCCATATAAGAAGACAATACAATATACAAGAACCCATTGCTAAGCCTTGTCCAACACTGTCACAATTTAAAAGTGTGGCTAGATGAGATCATAAATTGTATTGTATGATATCTTTAAAATGATTTTATATAAAAATTTAAGTGCGTAAATGTTTGTAACAACTGCATGTAACAAATTTTTCCCAAAATTTAATGGAATGAAACCCTACTTTGAGATTCATAAAAAAATTTAAAATAAATAAAAAGAAGAAGGGGGGAATGGTTGGAGATCAGCACATACGCAATATTGAAAAGGACAAAACGCAGAATCATCCAGAAACAACAAGAATACTAGTCGAAATGGAGAGGAAGGAAAAATGGGCAATTTGCTACAAAGGGAAAATCATCCCAGTAGGGGACGAGACAATCAAATGGATAAGACAAGACCCAACAAAGATTTGGGAATGGTTCGAGATGGACTTGATGATTGCCTGGAAAAACCTTTTTCCCCTCACAGAGACCAGCAAGAGGCTGGGGTGGTTGTCGATGAAGGACGAAGCATGGGTGAACACTCCGAACCCTTGGTGGAGGTTTCTAACAGACAGACTGGCGGTGCCGATCCCTCCAGTGCTCAGCTCTAGTTTGTCAGCAACAGAATCAAGGGAGCAAATTTCAGAAAGATCTTTGGCGGAGGCAGAAGCCGAATGGACACGGACAGACATCACGGAGAGGAAGACACTTCAAAACAGGCCGATAGAGTGCTTGTTGCTGGGAAATCTCCACAAAGTGAAGTTGATGCAGGTTGCAGATCATGTGATCAACTTAACAATGCTCATCAAGGCCTTACAGAGCACGATGGGGATTATCAAACACTCGGTCACCTTGCTCAGGGGGCGACTAGAGTTGAAGATGGAACTCCTAGAAGCATGGAGGTTGAGAGACACCGAGGAGGGTTCCTCTCTATCCCAGTTTGATTCTACCACTTATCCAAATAAAATCATGAATATTTTGGTCTGGAATTGTAGGGGTGCAATGAAGCCCGAGTTCAGGAAGGCTGTTATGGATCTTGTTGATTGGCACGCTCCCATTCTCATGGTTATTACTGAGACGAGGTTGTCTGGAGCAAGAGCAACTGAAATTATAGAGGGTTTGCCTTTTGATGGCTGTGCAGTTGCAGACACTATTGGGTTTGCTGAAGGCATTTGGATGCTCTGGAGATCTGACCGGGTCCAGGTGGATGTTCTGGTAGTAACGGAGCAGGAAATCCACGCTCTCATTCGGGTAAGATCTCAACCTTTAAACTGGTTAATTAGTGCCATTTATGCTAGCCCTAGATTTGCTGAGAGATGTGTGCTATGGGATAATTTAAAAATGCTTGCTTCCTTGCATAATCTGCCTTGGGCTATCATGGGGGATTTTAATGAAGTGATTGCAGAAGAAGAAAAGTCTGGGGGTAATCCCATTAGTTAGAGAAGGGTTAATGCCATTCTGGATTGCATGGACACATGTTAGATGATGGATTTGGGTTTCTCCGGTCCCAAATTTACTTGGTCGAATAAAAGAGAGATTGGGAATTTGATTCAGTGCAGGTTGGATAGGTGTTGGGTAAATCCGGATTGGAGGGCTTATTACACTGAAGCAAATGTCACTCACTTGGCCAGGATTAATTCGGATCATTGCCCCTTACTTCTTAACCTTAACCCAGCCACTGGGCAAGGTTCAAATCGGCCTTTTAGATTCTAGTCTGTGTGGTTGAGTCATAAGGATTTTCCAGCTGTGGTTCGTGAAGCTTGGGTAGGTATGGATGACAACTTGGAGGTTGCTATTGCTAGATTCATTAATCGAGCTCAAAAATGGAATAAAGAAATTTTTGGAAATGTGTTCTTGAGGAAAAAGAAGATCCTTAACCGTCTTTTGGGGATTCAAAAAGCCCTTGCCAATTGTCCCAACTCCTTCCTCATTAACCTCCAAGATCAAGTTACTGAGGAATACAACCAACTCCTTCTTCTTGAGGAGGAAATTTGGGCCATGAAATTAAGAACCAACTAGATTATTTTTGGAGAAAGGAACACAACTTTCTTCCATCAGTCTACTCTTGCCAGAAGAAGCAGAAATAGGATAACCAGTATCCAAGATGCAAATGGAAATTGGGTGCACAATTTGGATGGAGTTAAAGACGTTATCTTAACTCATTTCCAAAAGCTTTACCAGTCTGAACAATGCTATTGGCCCCGTGAGCATCCTTGGAGTTCTGATTGGTGTGCTAGTCTAAATGAAGAAGAGGCCAATTCTTTAGTGCATATTCCTTCCAATGGGGAAATATGGCGTGCTATTAAGTCTATGAAGCCCTATAAAGCTCCTGGGCGTTGATGGCCTTCATGCAGGTTTCTTGCAAAGGTTTTGGCTCATGGTTGGTGAATCAGTTAAAAAGATTATAAGGGACATTTTTGAAACCCATGAGATGCCTGCTTTCCTAAATCAGACCCTTATTGTGCTCATACCCAAGCAATTAGGTCCTGAAATCGTGGGTCACTTTAGACCCATCAGTTTATGCAATACGGTATATAAAATCGTTTCAAAAATCCTGGTGCAAAGACTTAGACCTCTCCTGCCCTCCCTTGTTTCGCCTATGCAAGCTGCTTTCCTTAAAGGGAGAAGAAGTTCAGATAATATGATTATAGCATAAGAGCTCATATATTCCCTTAAGGGTAGAAAAGGGAAAGATGGGTACATGATCGTCAAGATAGACCTTGAGAAGGCTTATGATCGCCTTGAATGGAGTTTCATCAAAATGGTCCTCGAGCACTTTGGTCTGCCTGAAAATATTGTCAAATTGATAATGAGTTGTGTCTCATCAACTACCACTTCTATCTTGATAAACGGTAGCAAGATGGATTCCTTCCAGCCCTCACGTGGAATAAGGCAAGGTGACCCTTTATCGCCCTATTTATTTATTTTATGCATGGAGTTTTTGGGGGCTCAGATATCAGGTATGTGTGAGCAAAAGAGGTGGGATTCAATCAAGGCATCAAGGAATGGCCCTAGCTTCTCCCACATCTTCTTTGCTGATGATTTGTTACTTTTTGCAAAGGCAAACTCTAAAAACTGTGAGGCAATTATAGATGTGCTAGATCACTTTTGTAACCTTGCAGGGCAGAAGGTTAATAAAGCTAAATCTCGCATTTTGTTCTCCCCTAATGTTGCTAGGAGAAGAAGAAGGAGACTGTGTCATAAGATGGGGATTTATGAAACCTCGGACTTGGGTAGATATTTGGGTTTTCCCCTCTTATAGCAAGGAAGAAATGGAAATGCTTTCAATTTTGTAGCTGAAAAAATTCAAGCTAAGCTTGCAGGGTGGAAGTCGAGACTTTTATCAAGAGTTGGTAGATTAGTGCTCATCAAAGCAGCGGCTGCCCCTATAGCAGATTACTATATGCAATGCCATGCTCTTCCTATAAAAGTCTGTAATAATATTGATAAGAAAATGCGTGATTTCTTATGGGGCTCCACTGATGAGAAGAAAAAGATGCACATGGTAAATTGGCAAACTGTTACGCAGCCAAAGGAGCTAGGTGGTCTGGGGCTTTTTCAAACAAGACATAGGAATCAAGCTTTGTTGGCGAAACTTTGTTGGCGTTTGGCATCTGAGCATGAGGCTCTTTGGGCGCGTATGCTGACTGCAAAATATTTATCCACAAGAAGACTAACTCAAGAGGGTATAAAACTGCCATGCTCAAGAATTTGGGCTGCTTGTAAAGTTGGGGGCCCAGTTTATGTTAAGGGTCTTAAGTGGACTGTTAATAATGGCAGCTCAATTAATTTCTGGAAGGATTTTTGGCTGCCATGTGGGCCTCTCCAAAGCATCATTGAAGGCCCTCTACACCGTGATGAAGATCAACTAACGGTTCAGCAAGGGGTAGCTCAAAGTTTCAATGAATATAACTTTTCTTTTGAGCTTCCGGAATAGGTTCTGAATTTAGTTAGGGCCACTCCTTTTGCGCTTAACCAAGAGGCTGAAGACTCTCTCGCTTGGGCTTTTTCAAGGGATAGGTTATTCTCTCTTAAGTCTGCTTATTTGTTAGCAAGGGGTTCAAACCCTTTGAACCTGGGTATTTCCTCTATGGCGTGGATTTGGAAGGCCGACACACATCCACAGATCCAATTTTTTATGTGGCTGTGTTTGCATAACAGTTTGCCTACTAGTGAAATTCTAGGTTCAAGAGGTTTAAACCTCAACCCTTTATGCATGATTTGCCACCAGGAGAATGAATCGGTGGACCATCTATTAAGAAGATGTTGTGTGGCGCAGGATCTATGGCGTAAGCTCAAGTTTCCTTGTGATCTTTTGTCTACTTTTGATCAACCAATAGGGAAGTGGCTGGAATTGAACTGCACTACTGGGGTTATCTCTGATCTTTTGGGCATTTCGTGGAAGGTTGTGTTTCCCATGGGAATTTGGCAGCTTTGGCTTGCTCGCAACAGGTTTTATTTCAAGACAGGTGTTATTGATAAATTGATTCATACGAAGTGTATTAAAGAAAGTGTAGAATTCTTTGCCATTGGGACTAAGGAACGGTGCAACAAAATGAAAAAGGTGATTCAGGTGGCTTGGGAAAAACCCCCTTTAGGCTGATGAAGCTTAACTCTGATGGGTTTGCCTTGGGGAACCCGGGTAAGGCAGGGGGAGGGGGCTTAATTCGAGACCACCAGGGAAATTGGGTTATAGGATATGCCAGGGCTCATGGATACACTAGTAGCACCATTGCCGAGCTATGGGCTCTTCGTGATGGTTTGGAAATCGCCAAAGATCTTGGGCTTAACAACCTCATTGTTGAGATGGACGCCTTAAGCATTGTCTTGCTAATGAATAACAGTAAGGCCAATCTTTTAATGGAACCTTTGTTATCTGACTGCAGGAAGCTGCTAGCTGCCATTCCCAACAAGAGGGTTGTGCACACATTCTGTGAGGCGAACCAATGTGCAGACGTGCTGGCAAAATTTGGGGGAAGCTCCATTTCTAATTTTGTTGTTTTTTTGAACCCACCGCCTGTGGTGGTTGATATACTCCTTGTTGATAAGGAGAACTCCTATTGTAATAGACTTGTTCCTGCTTAGTTGTTTTTAATGTTATCTTATCTTACCAAAAAAAAAAAGAAAAGCCTTACGTCATTTTGTGAATTAAAGTTGACTATTAATTTTTTTTTTTTTTTTTTTTTGGTGATGAAAGTAGACTATTAATTGAGTGATTCTAAAAGTAATAAATAAATGAAAAGGAGAAGCCACTATGACTATGAGCCCTCATGCATATTGCATGACGAAATATCATAACAAAACCTATAACTAATGGAATTAAGGAATGATACGTTGTCTTTAAAAAAAAAAGTTGGAGTCAAACAAAGACGTTTCTGTATACGTACTTGTTTTTAAGGATCTCTTACTTCCTTTGTTTGAAACTGAGAATTACCCTAGCTAAGATAGTCCAAACTCTCTGTTTTGCTTTAACCCATTAATCCATTTCATTCGAAATTCTCACTCAATGGCTCTAAAAAGTAAGATTTTGATAATTGGAGGGACTAGATACATTGGAAAATACATTGTAGAGGAGAGTGCGAAAGCTTGGAAAGCACGGACGCGGCGCCAGAGGAGCCGCACTAGCGTCATACACTACGATGTGCGAGGGACGCCACTGCCTGCGCGTCGGGCCGCATCCTGCCATGTGTTTTTTTTTTCCACAACTCGCACCGACGCAGCTCAGACTTGGGCCGATTTGCACTGACTTGGGCCGTATAGGCCATATCGGGCGAAACTGCCGAAACACACTGTGTTAGTGCCGAACAAGAAAATGAAAACAAACAAAAAATGGATAAAAACTTGTGACTGATTGTCTCTTGAGCCAGTGAAGATGGAGAGGAAAGAGGTTAGATTGTAATACCGGTGGCCTTAACCCCTTTCTCTTCTTTGCTTCTTCATTTTCTTCTTCCTTTTTTTTTTTCGCCAGAGCCCCTGCCTTCTGTTCTGTTTCTTTTTTTGAAAAGTTTTGTTTTTTTGTTTTTTTTTTTTTTTTCTTCAGTAAAACGATAGGATAACTGGATAAGTTAAATGCCTTTGTTAACTTTATTTTGTTTTTCGTGCCTCTTTGACCAAACACATGAGCCAGCCACATCTTTTTTTTTTTCTTTTGTAATGGGAAGAAGCTACACCTATTTTAATATCTACCACATATATCATTTATTTTGTTTTTGGGTTGACCAAATACGTGAGCCACTAAGCCACATCTTTTCATTTATTTATTTATTTATGGGAAGCCTCATCTATTTTGATACATCTGTCAATAATTCAAGTGTCAAAAACTTTAGTATACTTATTATTATCTATCTATTTATTTTATTACTATTATTATTATATGAGTTTTTTATTATTATTATATAAAAAAGTATGCTTAGCAATATATTAAAAATATAAATAAAAATATTTTTAATAATTTTTTAATCGCCGCACCTCGCCGCACCAGCACCATACTTTTTCAAAAATTGCCGAGTCCCGCACCCGCACCCGCACCCGCACCGCACCCAAATCCGGAAACGCACCCGTGCTTCATAGGCGAAAGCTGGGCACCCCACTTTTGCATTGGTCAGAGAAAACACAGCTTCTAATCCTGAAAAGTCTAAACTCATTGAGAGCTTCAAGGGCTCTGGAGTGACACTTCTCCATGCATGTACAAACTCTAGTTCTCCACATTGTGGGTGTGTTTTTAATACTTTGGATTAGTATATTGATCTTGAAAGTCATGTGATTGTTTCATAGGGAGACATATATCAACATGAAAGCTTGGTGAAGGCAATCAAGCAAGTTGATGTAGTGATCTCTGCACTTGGATCACCAGAACAGATAGCTGATCAAGTGAAGATTGTTTCTGCCATCAAAGAAGCTGGAAATATCAAGGCAAGGCATATATCTTCCTAAAAGCTTTTTAATATTTTTCCTGATTTTTTTTGTTAGGTTCTAAGTACTTAGGAACTAATGTATTAGAACTCTAATTTTTATTGTTGGCAAACCATGATCAAAACAGGTTTTTAGTCTTGTTTTAGACTTGCTCAAAGTATGTGTTTTATGTAAAGTTGGAATCAAGCTGCTGCAGAATTCATTGTTCAATTCAGTCTGGCTCGATCGATCGAGAATTAGACTCGATCGATTGAAAGTCGGGCATAATGTTTTTTTCCGCAGAATTTCCAACTTAGCCCTAAGCCCATATGACGTGTAGGGTTTTATGTTTTGCTCTAGGTATAAAAGTTAAACCCTAGCCACGTTTTTGAAGTTGCTCTATTTGCTGTGTGTGTGAATCTCTTGTGAGATCTGAGAGGTGGTTGCCTTCACACATGCTTAGGATTATCAAGATGGAGATTTCATTGAGAGCTTGATGATCATTTAGTTGCTTTAATAAAAGCTTAAAGATACACAAGCAGGAGTGCTTGTACTTGCTGGAGATTCCAAGAAAGAAGGAGTCCGTGGTTTCGGAGTTGTCACGTGGTCGTGTCAGTAAGTTTTCTACTGGTGGGTAGCAATAGGATGTTAGTGGTCTAAGTTGCTATTGTAAAACTTCGATTCTTTCATAGTGGATTCAAGTTTACCTTGAGGATAGCTAGGTTAAATCCTTCCCAGGTTTTTACCGGTGTGGTTTCCTAGGTCATCATATTTTTGTGTTCTTTATATTCTGCACTTTACATTGATATGATTATATGATTGTGTTAACCTAGATCTGAAATTTGGACTAAGTAATCACTTGACTAATTAACTAGGTTAATCCAATTATGTTTTAAGGGGTCTAAAAACATACAAGTGGTATCAGAGCAGGTAGCTCTCTTGTTGTAGATCTTTTGATCTCGGAGTTGATCCTTGACTCCTGTTGTCATGGAACACAGACACTCTCTTGTTATTCCTCCTCACTTTGATGGGAATAATTATGTTTATTGGAAAGTAAGGATGAAAGCATTCTTGAAATCTATTGATGAGAGAGTCTGGAACTCCGTTGAATATAGATGGAAGAAGCCCACTACTCCTGTTAGTGAATGGCAAACTTCTCAAAAAGAAGTAGCTGTGTTCAATAGCAAAGTTATGAACGTTATTTTTAATGATGTTTCTATGGAGGAATTTAAGAGAATCTCTAATGTTGAGGTTGCTCAAACTACTTGGAATATCCTTTAGACTGTGCATGAAGGCACAAAGGCCGTTAAAATCAATAAGTTACAGCAATTAACAACTAGATTTGAAAGCATTATGATGTCTGATGATGAATCTTTTGATGAATTCTATGCTAAGCTTAATGATATTGTTAATTTTGCATATAATTTGGGTGAAATCTATGATCAACCTAAAATTTTTAGGAAGATTCTTAGATCTTTAACTGAAAATTTTAGACCCAAAGTGACTGCCATCACTGAAAGTAAGGATGTGGACTCCATCCTTGTTGATGAACTTGTAGGATCTCTTCAGTTTTATGAGTTGGACCTACCCAAAACTAGCAAATCCAAATCAATGGCTTTTAAGTCAGTTAATGATGTTGATGTTGGTGGATTTGATGATGAGCTCTCTGCAACAGAGATTGCTTACCTTGCCAAGAAATTTAGAAATTTCCTTAGAAACAACAACAGAAGGGCAAGAGGTACGAACATTGCTGAACCTAGAAACTTTAGAAAGAATGATCCCACTAAGGTTAACAATACTGAAAAACCTAGAGAAAAAGTAGGTCAATCTTCTAATAATTCTATGGGTCCTTAATGTTTTAGATGTTAAGGGTATGGTCATATGAAATCTGAATGTCTTACATACTTTAGGTCTAAGGGTAAGGCTATGGCTGTAACCCTTAGTGATGATGAAGTTTCTGATGATGAGTCTGGTTGTGATGAGGATGGAAACTTCATTGCTTTCATTGCTACTGCTATAATCAATGAAAGCTTGTTTGTTGAAGAGAACCCTTCTGATGGGGAACTCTCTGAGGATGCAGATCTTCAAGAAACCTACAATAAACTTTGCAAAGTTGTTGCAAAGGATGCTATGAGTGTTGAATTAGGCTTGAAGAAAATTGCATCTCTTGAGCCTAATAAGAAAAATTTGCTTGTGAATTTGTTTGATGCTACTGAACTTTTGAATAATGTGAAGTCTAAGAACATGATTTTGCTTGAAAAAAATTAAGAATTTGGAACATGAACTATTTGTTGCTAGAGAACAAACTGATAGGTCTGCAAGCTCCAAACTTGATCACATGCTGAGTGTTCAAAAGTCTCCCTCTGTCAAAACTGGCTTAGGTTTTGTAGAAAGCATCTCTGTGCCTGCATCCCATTCCACAAACTTTGTTCCTTCTTCTTCTTCCAAACCCCATGTGAGTGAGGTTGTCAAACCCTTTGTGAGTGAGGCTAAATCTGTAGAAATTACACCTCCTAGGAAGATTAGGGTTGATCTTCATGAGTCTAAACCTAAGGCTCCTAACCCTCCTAAGGGCATGACACAAGATAAGCCTGCAAGGGTTTGTCATTTTTGTGGAAAGTCTGGGCACATTGGTTCAAATTGTTACAAGCTGCAAGTTGCTAAGCGAGCAAACAAACCAAAAGCACCTGTGCCTCAAGCACAAGATCCTATGGTACTTATTGGTGAATTGGTAAAGGCTCTAAACCTTTATTCCAATCCTGGAGTTGGTAATCATTCCTATGTGAATAAGAACTCCAATACTCAAGGTGCATCTAAAAAGTTTTGGATGCAAGGCTCGATCAAATTGAGTCTTTCTGACATGGTCCTTGTGCTTCTTTGCTCTACTTTTTATGACCATTGTTCTTTGGTTTTTGTTTTCTTTGTTTCTAGGATTTGCATTGCATATCATTCATGCATTTCATTCTAGGTTGTTTTTTGTTTTCTTTTTATATAATTAAAAAAAAGGTATAATTAAAAAAAAAGGAAGCAAATTGTGTTTTGCATTTATTTTCTTGGCATTGAAAAAAAGGTTGGTCAATTTATTTTCACATAACATGTCTTTGTACCTTGTTTAGCTTGGATGAGCTTATTTATTGCACTTTACTATTTGAAGTTTTGTAGTACATGTTGTGTGGGAAAGATGTTTATAGTTTTTGATCACTTTATCATTGATCTTGAAGTCACATGTCTTTGACTGTCGGACTTGAACCTTTGGAGAAAGGCATAAATAACCATCTCATCACTGTTCACTAGCCAATCCTGAACACCTTAGTACATATCGTAAGATTTTGTACTTGAGAAAGTGTAGCACATGCACAAAAAGAAAATAAGGTGTAGCCTCGGTTAAATTGCTTAAAATTGGTGTGTACATTATCCCGACTAATTTGATAAGTTTCTGCTAAATTAAAATTTGTGTGTACAATATGAGGCAAATTAAGAAACTTACATGATTGCAAACTTATGATCTAGGAGATGTGGGAGTTATATGATGTAACTCTTTAGGTGATAGTCTCTTTCAAACACTATGTGATGAATTTTGTAGACTTTGTGTTTGATTTCTATTCACATATCACCTCACATGTATCTCAAGTTTTTACTAGTTGCACAAACTATACAAGTTACTCTTTGCTAAACTTTGTACATGTTATTGTGTATGTTTCTGGTTTGACCAACCAAGTTTGAAAATTCCTTGAGTTTTATGCAAAACACATTTGATGGTTGAGATTTTAAGAGAATGGATTGAAAATCTTAATTTTGGGAAAACTGGCTTCAAAACATGTGTTTTTGAAAAGCATTTCATCTTATACTCATGCATGTGTTTCATAAAATTCAATGTTTTGAGGAGTTTCTGCATTATTTTGCTTTGTTTTTCAAAAAACTATTTTCCAGAATTTTGACCAATCGAAATTGTTTTTCGACTGATCAAAATTGCAAATAAAAATGTTTATGAGTCACTATCTGTTTCGATTGATGCTCGATTAGTGTTGAATCAATCGAAGCATTTTCAACCGATCGAAAATCGTGTAGAGAATTTTTTAAAAACTGATTTTCACGTGTTCAAACTCATTTTTTCAAAAGTTTTTCAACTTTTTCTCTCTTTATACGACTCAGTCAAGGCTCCAATCCATTTTTGTTGTCGTTTCCCACCATTCTTTTTGCAAGGTTTTTCTCTCCCAAGGTCGGTAAGACCTTTACATCCTTCCTTTTGCATTTATTTTCACTTTTCATGCATCAAATCATGCATTATTTGGGAAATTTCGAACCTATGAAATTTTTGGGGTTTTTGATGAATTAAGCCTTTTCTTTCATAATTGATCAATGGGTTTTTGTTGGGGGATGTTATAAACATGATCTTTGGTGTTTAATTTGATCAATTTGTTGTATTGAGAGAAATTGAAAATTCTAGGGCTTGAAACTACCTGATTTGGGGTTTTTGTTCAAATTGAGTTTAATTGATGAAATTGGCTTGTTGGATTGATTAATTTGATCATTATAAACTGTTTTCTATCTTGTGTGATGATCAATTGGTCAATTTAGTACAAATTGAACAAGTGTTTTTTCAAAATTTTGGGTTTTTGTTATAAACTCTATGCTCAAGCCAATTTTGTGATTCTAAACTTAAATTGAACTTGTTATCACTGCATTAGAGCATGCATAATGACATTTTTTTGTTCATGCTTCATATAGATTGTTATTTCTATATTTTTGGTACTAACTTGCAATCTGCCCTTGTTTTTTTTTTTTTTTTTTTTTTTTTTTTTTTTTTTTTTT
>NC_044909.1:48739980-48747480 GCF_001633185.2 Quercus lobata
CTTGCAATTCACATTTTTGGTATATGGACATGTGCTCAATTCTTCTTATAAATCTTCTTCCACTGCATCATCGATCACGGGCGTCCATAATCTTTTTTGGCATATGATGCGCATTCTTAATTTCTTCTTGTCGGTTTCTCCATGGCACTGCTGGTGGTGACATGACATTTGCAGTTTTCACCTTCTCTTTTCTCAGAATCCATGGACGGCGCGACGTGTCACAACACCGTCACCAACTTACCATCCATCAAATCTTTTTTTTTTTCTTTGGGTTGTTAATCAAATTAGCAAGACAGATTTAGACAAGTGTATTCCAAATTAGTAATTGTCTCTTGGTTAGATAAAATTCAATTTCTTGAATTTGCAGTATCATCATATTTCATTTTTGTTTTATTTAATTTTATAAATATGATATGATTTAAAATCAACCGCATTGTTTTATAATTTGATGTGATGGTTACTTCATAAATATAAAGGTAAGAGTTGGTATTTAAGTTTTCAAAAGTAAGTTTCATATACATATACACTTAAATTGGGTTAGAATATAATTTTTATCTTGTACAAAAAAAATTCTTTATCATTAGATTAAGATATAAAATTAAAAAAAAAAAAAATTATGTGAGCCGAATATCCCACAATTATCGTATTTCACTTAAAATTCGTTTAGAAACCACTTATTTTGCTAAAATTGAATTTTTTTTACTAAAAAAAAAAAAAAAAAATTGACTTTTGGAGCAATAAAACCTACCTAACAATGCAATGAGACCCACTTTTGAAGCAAAAATAAATTAAAAAGTAAAATAAACTAACTTTTTCTCAAATCTCAAATACAACCTTAATCAAGGCCGCTAATGACATAAAATTTACAATTTCACCTTCTCTCTCATCAAAATCAATGCCCTCACCAACTCACCATCCATCAAATCAAAAAAAAAAAAATCTAAAGGTTGTTAATCAAATAATTTGTTAGCATTACAATTTACACAAGTGCTCCAAATTGATACGCAGCCTCAAATCCCAAACGCAACCTTAATCAAGGCTGCTAATGGCATAAAATTTACAATTTCACCTTCTCTCTCATCAAAATCAATGCCCTCACCAGCACACCATCCATCAAATAAAAAATAAAAAAAAAATTCTTAATTAAGGTTGTTAATCAAATAATTTGTTACCATTACAATTTACACAAGTGCTCCAAATCAGTGCGCATCTCTCTGGGCCAGGCTAAAGGATAATCAAGGCTGCTAATGGCATAAAATTTACAATTTCACCTTCTCTCTCATCAAAATCAATGCCCTCACCAGCACACCATCCATCAAATAAAAAATAAAAAAAAAATTCTTAATTAAGGTTGTTAATCAAATAATTTGTTACCATTACAATTTACACAAGTGCTCCAAATCAGTGCGCATCTCTCTGGGCCAGGCTAAAGGATTTCTCAAACTCTACAAGTACACAAGATTTAACCTTTTTTTGTTCAACTGAAATTAAGTAGTTTCAAAGCACGAGAAATAATCATAATTTGTGAACAAGTGTAAGCTTCGCCCAAAAATATGAATTACTCACCACACCACCAAAGGATGGGCCAACTAATACTCTTTATAAAAATAATGGGCTCTTCAATACTCTTTTCTATTAGATTAAGACAAAATTAATTTCTTTTTTAATGTAAGCAAAATAGCCTACAATTGTTATATTTTCACTTAATCAACACCGGTGATGTTGTCCTCAAAATGGATGTTGACTAAAGGCTTTTTTATTTTACTATATTCCTTAATAATAATAAAAGAGAAAAAGAAAAAGAAAAAAAATTAAAAAAGAAAAAAAAAAAAAGAGTACCATCATGACTTCTGAGTTCGGAGCTGTGTTTTTAGTTTTTCTCAGTCAAATCTCTTCTTTGACAACGTTATCAGTGGGCTCTAGCTTTCGTTCAATGTTGCTGTTACGCATTGGGCACGCTGTACGTAGAGAAAGATACATTTATCTTGTTTTTAATATGCAAATTGCACTATGCATTTTTCTGCAAAAAAATATGCAAATGCACTGAACAGTCTGAACACAAGTTAAATTTTAGTAGTTAGAGCCTTATTATAAATTACTAGACTCATCACTGTACAATAATTTTTTTTTTTTTTTAGTTTAATGTTATAATATTTAAAAGTAATATATAAATACCCGTGTATATTTTGTTTTTTAAAGAAAGAGATAAAGCCTGGGTTCCAGTTAGCTCAACTGGTAAAGTCTCTGATGGTTGTATAAAAGATCTGGGGTTCAATCCCCGTCTACACCAAAAACTGATTGGTGTCTTGGTTTGATGATAAAAGAGCTATCATCAGGAGCGGACGCCATAGGTTGAAACTCTCTTAATGTTTAAAAATAGTCTCATAAGTTTTAAATTGAATGGAAAAGATAAAAGAAAAAACCTAAAACTTAGGAAAAATAAATTACTCTTTTAACCAGTTTGTGTTTTTTAATTTAAAATTATTTAACTAAATGATAGAGGTATTTTAGAGAGTTTAAGAATTCGCGTGAGAGTATTTCAGTACGCAAAAAGTTAAAAACCAGTTAGTTTGTTTTTTTTTTTTGGTGAAAAGAGTCTGGAATCAAATTACTATTTACTCATTAATTATAACATAAACAAAAGGGTTAAATGTAACTTGAAAGCTTTGACATATTTATAATTATTTAAATTAATTATAGTCTCATTTTAGATAAATGAAACCTTGGAAAAGGTAAAATCTCTAACTCTTTAATATAAAAATTTATGTTATGGATTCCTATTTTCTTGGAATCTCCATGAAGCATTCTAAATAAAATAAATTATTGTCTCTGTCATTGATACCTTTCCTAATGAAAATTATGAAACAGCAGCAAATGCACCTTTTCTACTTGTCAATGATTTGGTGGCTATTGGTTTGATTATTAACTTTTGATGCAAAAAATAATTCATCGTCTCTTTCATTTTCACACTTGTTAAGGTAATTTTTTTTTTTTAATTTTATTATTATTAATATTAATAATTCAGTTGTGAGGTCATGTGAAATGTTGAGCCACACATTCTCCTCCCCGCTATTTACTTATTAAAAAAAATTATAATTTAATATTTAATATTGTAACTGTGGGTACCTAAGGCATGCTTAGGCTTACTTGCAACGTCTTTAGGCATGCTTGTCAACGTCCTTGGCCGGCCTCGGCATGCTTTGCAACGTCCTAGGCATGCTTGGCAACGTCCTTGGCCGACTTTGGCATGCTTTGCAACGTCCTAAGCGTCCCACATCGAAGAGAAATCCCCCCACTTTCTACCTTATAAACTTTGAAGCGAAGGAGTAGTGTACCACTAGTTCTGGACGCTTAGGACGTTGCTAAGCATGCCGAGGATGTTGCAAAGTATGCCGAGGTCAGCCAAGGACGTTGCCAAGCATGCCTAAGAACGTTGCAAGCATGCCTTAGGTACCCACAGTAACATTTTTTTGTGTCCTTACAATTTTTTTTTCTTTATTTGGATTTTTCATATAAACATCTTAATGGACATGGTGAAGGCCTCGCAGGGTCATACTTTGAACTTATCTAAATATCGATTTAGTCAATACCCTAGTCATCAATTTCTTTGATTTTCTTTTTTTATAAGACATTTCTTTAAACTTTTGTATTCGGTCCATTTGGTCCTATTTTGTCCACTTTCTTCCAATTCGGTCTACCTTGATATTCTTCGATCCATTTTGGTGTTATTCGGACCGATTCTTATTTGATCCATTTTGTCCACTTTGGTCCTATTTGGTCCATTCTGTCCACTTTGCTCTTATTCGGTCCAATTCAGTCCATACGGTTCTATTTGGTCCACTTTAGTCCTATTCGGTCCATTCAATGCACTTAGGTCATTTTTGGTTCACATTGGTCCTATTCAGTCCACTTCGATCTGTTAACTCCATTTTGGTCTACTTCGGTGCATTCGATATGTTTTTGTGCGCTTACATAGTGGGAAAAGATAAGTTTGGGTTGAGGGCATCTATTTTAAATCCAAATTTATTTTTTAATAAAAAATATAGATCTCAAACTCGTAATATCTAAAATCTTAAATATAACATTTCTTGTTGCTACAATCTTATTGAGTCACATTAATGTAGAATTTCGACCTATTTCGATCCAGCTAAATTTAAGTAAAAGTTTTTCTAAACATGAAGGCTAATAGGCTATGAATATACAAAAGTAATCTTTAGGGTAGTTACTCATTTGATTTAATGTTGTTATTTTTAAATGAATTGTATGAGGTTGATTATATTTTCAAACTAAATAAATAAAATTAATTTTTATTTAACTATCTTGTGCAAGACACACGATGGTAACTAGTTTTATATAAGCTCATGTTGAAGTTATACTCTATACCTATGGGAGGGAGCGACCTGAGGGCAAAGGAACGTGGTGAATGGGCTTCCAGAGAAGTCAGATGTGCCCTATTGTTCATCGGATTGGGCCCAACCTAGGCGAGGTAGCCAGACACCAGAAACCGAGTAAGGAATGGCTCACCCGATGAGCCCTAGGAACATGCCTTCCTTGGGAGATCGAGGTTCAACCTTAGAGTCAATAAGGCAATTGCCGAGGAAGGAAGTAAGGTGGAGCAAGTAAAAGCAGGAGGTATCTTCTTGAAGAAGCACCCATCACCTTCACATTTAGTGCTTCCTGCCAAACTAACCTGCCGCATTAAATGGAGAATGACCCTTGAACAGTACCTGCACAACTTTCACAACCTACTATATATAGAAAGTCAAGTGGAAGGTCAAGATGCACCTCCTCCTACTATATATATATAGAAAGGCAAGTCCCCCATGAAAGGAGATTGATGAAAATGTTTGAGAAGAATTTCCTAGAGAGAGAGAGAGAGAGAGAGAGAGAGTATATAGTAACTATTGAACATCTGTGTTTTAGTTTGGGCTCCTCAGACTGACCGAGGAAGACTTTTTAATAAAAGAAAATCATTCCTTAGCTTTTTTCTTCAAGTATATTCTTAGTCTTACTTATCTTTCCATTAATCTTGCTGAGGTCTCACCATATAAGCTTGGACTATTGACTTTAACCGTCCACCTCTTCAAAATTAGTTGTATTGGGCTTAGTCCACTAACAGGGTCCTCAAATCATTGGGCCGGATCTATTGTCGCCAGTTTTTGCCCCCTATAATACCATATAAAAAAGTTGTGTCATACCCACTCCTTATGTATATGAAGCAGTTTAAAATATTACAATTATTAGGGTAAACTACGTATTTGGTCCCTATCCTTTACACCATATTTCAATTTAGTCCCTGATCTTTTAGTTGTGTCAATTTGGTCCCTAACTTTTTAGTGCCGTGTCAATTTAGTCCCTACCATTATTTTTTGGATAAAAAAGTTTGACATGTCAAACGGCTTAAATAAAAAATAAATTTATTGTCACATCAACTGTTACCTAGACCAACATTTTAGCATAATCTTCAAACTTTTTAAAAATATAAATAAATAAACATCAGATAAGTGAAAGTGAGTAAATTTTGGGATCAAAATCCCAAACTCACGTCTTTCAAAAAAAAAAAAAAAACTCTAACTCATGATTGCTTCTGTTTGTGATGGGTTCACAATCTCCTATTGATCCTCAATCCCCTCATTATATCAGTAAAACTTCTTGCGGTCCACTATGTTGTTGAAGAGATGAAGCAACATAAAGGTCCATTACCATTACTATCCAGATAATTTGTTACATTCCAATTCAATTATTCACCAGCGAAAAGATAGGTTCAGCGTATATTATTCTCCATGTAGTAAAGTAATAGGTTTAAAAAGTTATATACAAGGGAGAGTTCCTATATGCGCAAAGTTATGATTAATGTTGCTTGTCAAATAATCTGGAATATCAAAGATGGAATATAGAAGGAGTCTGGACGAAAACGTAGTACCTCACCTTTTCTTTCTACAGGACCAAAACATGAAGCAATCGTACGTTAGGGATTTATATATATATATATATATATATATATATTTAGATGTGAGTTAGGGAATTTGATCCCAAAAGTTACTCACTTTCACTTATTTGTTGTTTTATTTTTTTAATTTAAGATTATGTTGACATGTTAGTCCAAGTGGCAGTTGATGTGATAATAAATTAATTTTTTATTTAAGTTGTTTGACACGTCAGACTTTTCCAACCAAGGGATAATGACAGAGACTAAATTGACACGATACTAAAAGGTTAGGGACCAAATTGACACAATTGAAAGGTTAGAGACTAAATTGAAATATGATGTAAAAGATAGAGACCAAATACGTAGTTTACCCAAATTATTATTATGTTTCTTTTGAATGAAACGCTACTAACCTACTACACTGATTAAAATTGTACTACCAAAATTTTTTAGAAACTTGAACTTCAAGATTCGTGTTTGTCATATAACTTACAATAATTTTTGTTCTTTATTTTTATCGTCTATTTTATCATTCATTTTTATCGTCTATTTTGTTATATTATTAAAATATTTTTTTAGTTTACATATACAATTTCTTCACCCTTGTTTTTTCTTTGGCCATGATATTTAGCTTAGTTTTCGAAATTTGCTTTAGTCAGTTTTCGTAATTCCAAATCAATATAAATGAAGCTCTTTATCAAAAATAAAAAATAAATGAAGCTCTAGTAAATTGGGACCTTCTTGGGTCCGCAATAAATTATACGAAAATGTTTACTCTAGGCCCAAGCCTAGCCTTTGGATGATTCCTACTTCTTGTAATATGTATTTCCAACCAAAGTGTATAGTCACCTTCCCTCTTTCTCTCTCAAAGGTGAAGTGGTATGTCATGAGAGAGAGAAGAAACATGTATCCGATGCATGTTATATTTTCTCTTGATTGTTCAATATTCGTGTAACATAGCGTTGCTATATTATTTACTAATTTATTGTACTAAATATCCAATTAGATTCTCAAAAAAAAAAAAAAAAAATCCAACTCAGATCGTGTCTTCATGTTTTTGTTGGTCAAATCTCTTCCTTGACAGAGTCATTAGCTTGATAGCCTTGACACGTTAATAATTACTGAATGTCATGGCGGTCTTAGCTTGTGTTTTTACTTTTTCTCAGTCAAATCTCTTCTTTGACAAAGTTATCAGTGGGCTCTATAGCTTTTGTTCAATGTTGTTGCTGCGCATTGGGCACGCCATGTACGTAGATAACGGAGACATTTATCTTGTTTTTAATATGCAAATTGCTCTATGCATTTTTGTTCAGACAAATATGCAAATGCACTGAACAGTGTAAACACAAATTTATTTGACTAGTCAGAGCCTTATAATTCAGCGATAGGACCCACTATCCAGTCTTTTCTTGGAAAAGAATCTTAAATCAAATAACTATTTTTCTCATTTATTATAAGAAAAACAATAGGGTTAAATCTAAATGTAACTTGAAAGCTGACATATTTATAATTATTTAAATTAATTATAGTCTCATTTAGTTAAAACCTTTGAAAAAGTAAAAACCCCAACT
>NC_044909.1:48749980-48787822 GCF_001633185.2 Quercus lobata
CTATTCAGTCCACTTCAGTCTATTATGTTCACTTTGCTCTTATTTAGTCCTATTTGGTTAATTTGGTCCAATTCTGTCCACTTCAGTTCAATTCATTCCACTTTAGTCCTATTCAGCCCACTTTGGTTATACTAGGTCTACTTTAGTTCTATTCACTCCATTCTGTCCACTTTAGACTTTTTCAGTCCACTTCTGTCCTATTAGGTCTACTTTGGTCCTATTCGGTCCATATGTTTCTATTTGGTCCTATTCAGTTCACTTTGGTTCATACAATTCTATTTGGTCCACTTTGGTCTTATTTGGTCCACTTTGGTCTATTAAATCCATTTTGGTCCACTTTGTTACATTCATTCGGTTTTTGCACTTACATAATGGGAAAAGATAGATTTGGGTTGAGCGCATTTATTTTAAATCCAAATTTATTCAAAAAAAAATATTGATCTAAACTCGTAATATCTAAAATCTTTAGTATAGCATTTCTTGTTCCTATACTCTTATTGAACCATATTAACGTAGTATTTCAATCCCCCACTAAATTTAAGTAAAAGTCTTTCTGAATATGAAGGCTAATAGGCTATGAACATATAAATGTAATCTTTAGGTAATTACTCATTTGTTTAACATCATTACTTTTAAATGAATTGCACGAGATTGATTATACTTCAAGACAAAATAAATAAATAAATTTTTATTTAACTATCCGGTCAAGCACATGGTAGTGACTAGTTTTATATAAGCACATTTTCGTAAAATTTATTGCGGACCCAAGAAGGGCCCAATTTACAGGAGCTTCATTTATATTGATTTGGAATTACGAAAACTGACTAAGGCAAAATTTGAAAAATAAGACCCAAAAAAAAAAAATGGAGAAATCAAATATGTAAACTAAATTTTTTTTAATACTATAACTAAAAATAAATAATAAAATAGACTATAAAAATAAAGAACAAAAACCATTGTAAATTTTATGACAAATGCAAATATGAAGTTGAATCTTCTAAAAACTTTTGGTAGTGCAAATTTAATCAGTGTAGTAGAGTTTCATTCAAAGAAATATAATAATAATTTTAAAATTTTAAAGTGCCTCATATAACATAAGGAGCGTGAATGAAAAAACTTTTTTATATGGTATATACTATAACTTGGACATCCTTATCAAGAAAATAAATAATATAATTTGGACATTAGCTTATATAAAACTAGTCACTACCATGTGCTTGATCGGATTGTTAAATAAAAATTTATTTATTTGTTTTGTCTTGAAGTATAATCAAGTATAATCAATCTCGTGTAATTCATTTAAAAATAATAACGTTAAAACAAATGAGTAACTACCTAAAGATTACA
Source organism: Quercus lobata (assembly GCF_001633185.2). Taxonomy (NCBI): domain Eukaryota; kingdom Viridiplantae; phylum Streptophyta; class Magnoliopsida; order Fagales; family Fagaceae; genus Quercus; species Quercus lobata. The sequence continues at coordinate 48,751,328 of NC_044909.1, forward strand.
TTTATATGTTCATAGTAACTACCCAAGATAGGTCCAAGCCTATCTAATGGACGATTCCTACTTCCTGTAATATGTACCTTCAACCAAACCCAAGCCCAAGAGTATAGTTACCTTCTTCTTCTTCTTCTTCTTCTTCTTCTTCTTATTCTTTTATTATTTATTTTTTAGGTTACATAATGAATTCACAATATCTTCACTATATTTAATGTTCATTGTTTTACCCAAAAAAAAAAAAAAAATCCTAAAATTAAATTCCTCAAAGGCCCAACTCATAACCTTAAATCCACAGATCTCATCTCTTGGACCTTCACCTACTGTTGGTTGGACCCAATTGAACATGGATGGGATTTTACTCTCAAGTGAGACAAGGGCAATCGCTCAATAGTCCCTTAGAAGAAAAAAAAAAAAAAAAAATACCCACATAGTCCACTGATCATAGTGGAAAAGAACATGGCCTGCCTTCCAGAATTATGCCTTTTCTGTGTATCTGCACCAACAGATTGGCTTGTTCATGAAGGAAAAAAAAAAAAAAAAAAGCTTGTCTTTGAATTTTATAGTGTCACTTGTTGATTTCATTATATTTGTACAGATTATATAATTGGTGACAAAAGGTTTTTTTTTTTTTTTTTTGGGGGGGGTGGGTGGGGGGGGGGGATTATTAAATTGTGTCAATATAGTTCAATAACTATTAATTCAGTCAATTTATAGTTGACAGATGAAAAAATGTAATCATTCTTCAATAGTCACGTTTTTAGAAATATAATCATAAAAATTTGCATAAGAAGTTTTAGAAAATGATTGGGTTGGTAGACAAAATAAAAATACATCTCCTCCTTTTTTTTCTTTCTTTATTTATTTTTGGGTTAAACAACAAAATAAGTATTATTGAAACTGGGGCCACTACAAGCAAAGTGTACATAATACATCCCACCTATCAAAAGGGACAAAGTAAGAAAGAATATTGGCCCAATAGATTAATTGTGTGCTTCTTCTGAATAGCCCACAAAATCTAATCCAAACAACCAATATGTTTAATTGTCGTTTTTTGTTTTTAGCATTTACTTCTTTTGTTTTTCCATACAGTTCAATATATGTACGTTCTAAATCAGTCTATACTGTTTGAAATATTTCATTACTAAATCTAGAGCAATATATTCTGAGTAATTATTAGGTATTTTACAGAATATATATGTAATACAAATTTCTTTAAATGCCATCTCTTATGAAATGATATTGATTCCTTTTAAGGAAATAATTATGATATTTGTTCTAATTGCTCAAAAATCTACTTCAAAAACTCAAAGCTCATTATTTTTTTTTTTTTTGTTAATAATTTAATAATTGGAGGTAGGACTTGTGGGAGAATTTGAACTACAAATGTCTCTATTGAAAACATCAAGATGCACCAACCAATTGAGTTATAATATTCTTGACAAGCTTATTGCTTTATTGGTAGACTATTGAAATCTACCAACTTAAATAAAGATTTGAATTATACTCAAATTCTATACTTTCTCGACGCAATATAAGCATATATTATATACACAAACAAATTTGTCTGAAGGGATAAAGTTTCATTTAGGGGTGGAAGGATTCATGTAATGTAAAAACATGACAAAGGGGGCTCACACTGATGGAAGAAAACCTTCATGTTGGGATCCTAAGGGGGATGTATCCCATGGGGAGGTTTGCACATGGGGTTTCTAATAGCTTGCTTGACTCTTCTTGTTTTGTTTTTTCCCCTTTCTTTTTAAGACAGGTCATTAACATTTTCAAACTTCGTTTTAAATCTTCTAGATTGAATTAGATTAGTTATGTTGGATGGCCCCTCACAAACAGAGGGGAAAGGGGATGCTTGGCTTCCCTTCATATAAATATATGGATTAAGGTCTTTTAGAGAGTTTTAGGGTAACTCTTGTATTCTACAGTAAATGTCTAAGTCACATCTATCTATTTTGAAATGACTAGATTGGGTATTTGGATTTTGCTTCGTAATATTAATATCTATACGTTTTTAGACCCCTTAACACAAGTTGTTTAACCTAATATTAAGCTAAGTTGATTAACAAGTTTGTTAATAAGATCTAGGTTAAACCAACATGTGTAAAATAGATATAATGCGGAAAAATAAAGAACACAAAGATATGATAACAGAAAAACCTAACCGGTGAAAAACTTAAGAAAGATTTAACCTAACTATCCTCAAGGTAAAAACAGATCAACTATGAAAGAATTGAAATTTTTATAATAAGACTTAGACCACTAAAATCCTATTATTACCTCGAGTAGAAAACTTACTACCACGACCACGTGACAGCTCCGAGTCCACGGACTACTTCTTTCTTTGATTTGCAGCAACCACAAGTTCTCTTACTTGTGACTTTGAGACTCCACTTAAAGGTTTTAGATCTTCTTTATAGTTCTTTATGCAGCAACTGAAAAGATCATCAAGTTCTTGACGCGAATCTTGATCTTGATAATTTTATGTGTGTGGATAAAGGTAAACACCTCTCAGATCTCACAGAAAATTCAACACACAACACAACAAAGACTTTAGAGAGCTTTTGGGTACAAAACCCTAGATCTACAAAAGAGGCACACTCTTCTCTCTTTGAAAAGCCCTATAAAAACGCACTTAGAGTTTCCTTTATCTACTAGGAATAAAACACTTAACCCTACACATGTGTTGGGCTTGGGCTAGTTTGAAAATTCTGCAAAAAATTCCTAATCCATGATTCTCGATCGATCGAGTCTATTCTTCGATCAATCGAGCCTTGCAGATATAGAATAGTAATTTCCTGTAATTACTCGATTCCAAACTTACATTAAACCAAAATTTGAGCAAGTCTAAACCTAGACTCCTTGTTTTTGAAAGTTCAATTAGTGTGTAAAATATCAATGAATGTTTAAATCCCCAATTTCAAAATTACCAATACAAGCTTATATACAAACAATATATGTGTGGAATGATGAATATAAGCTAAACCCAAATTGGTAAAACACTCTAAACCATAATTAATCACAAACATAGCAACAATTAAAAGGAAAAGAGTAAGGGAAGAGAGATGCAAACACAAAGATAACACCGGCACATGTTATCGAAGAGGAAACCGAAGAACTCAGCGAAAAACCTCTCCGCCGCACTCCAAGCGATGAAACATCCACTAAAGAATAAAGTTGGAGTACATGAATAACAAAATACCCTCCAAGCCTAGTCGACCCAATGTAGTTGAGCTCTCTAAGCTCCTACAACCAATTGGTTAAGCCTAACCATATCTTCTCTAACTTTCCGAATCCCGCATTAAGCCCATTGCATCAACCAAACGAATTAGTCCTCTTTGAACTGCTTCCCAAGCACCAAAATACCTTCTCACTGATATGGGTATAGTGAGATAAGGATTTGGCTAATGAACCTCTTAAGGGAGAGGATGAGAATGGAGGAATTTGGAGAATCAAAAGGCAAAGATTGTGGATGAGTCAATCTTGGTTTTCTTTAGGGTTTCTCTCTCAAAATTGTCTCTAGAAGCTCTTTACATTTTATGGGTATAAGGTTATTGTAGGGTCACATTTTGCAGCCCAAGCCCAAGGTGTATGGGATCTTGGACCTGTGAGCCCGGTATAATAAATTTCTAGACAATGGGTCGAAGAGCTAGGCCTTAGTGCACGGGTAACAGTTAATATGGTGTTCATGACAATCAAGTAAAGATGAACTAAATTTATCAAAGAAGGTTGGTCATCGGCACGATCTGAGGAGCTTTTCTGGTACGTGGTGAGTGGTCGGGGTTTCAGAGTCCCCCACATTGCCTCCCTTCACCCCCCTTTTATATTAGTTTCCTTCCTCTGATTTAGATTCATAGTTCTGATACTTGTCCCATCAGCCTCTCCCAAAACTGTTGGGAGTGGTTGTAAAGGCAGAAAAGCATGGCTCTGTCAGGTACAGAGCATTGAATGTAATAATGGCAATTTTCCCTTAGATATTTCCATTCGTTCCATTGTCCTTTTCTGCCTTAGTACTTTTCTTATTCCATGGAATGACCCGGAGTGCCACTCTCAGTTATAGGCTGTTCCCTTTGTCCTCGGCCATACCTGGCCGAGGAGGGGTTCTTCCCATGGCCGAGGAAGGGTTCTTCCTTGGACTGGGCCCTTGGCCTAACGTGTATATTGGTGTGGGCTCCCTGGTATGTTACCCCCACAATAGCCCCTCGAGATTCTTCTTTTCTTCCCCATGGGAGGAAAAAGGATCTCGATGTGATGATAGTTCTTTCACGCCCATTTTACACTATGTCTGATTGTAAGATATTCTTTTAGTTTATTCAAGTCGCGTTCCTGCCGTTTTGGTACATGAGGCACGCTTTCATTAAGGTCTTTTACAAGGTAACGCAAATCTAACGGTTGAAGACTGCTTTGGAAATTGAGCGAGATTTATCTCGCTTGTAATTCTTTCTTTGAGATTCAGGCGAATTAATTGCCACTGGGTTTGCCTTCTATATAGAACACAAGGGGGGTCGTTCTTCTACATTTACAGATCCTTGAGTTCTGCGGGAGTTTCAGGCTCTTAACTCTTCAAATGTTCCCAAGGGCCCCACCAGGGTGTTGATTGAGGTCTGGGGAATGAAGTGGCCAAGGATAAAGATGAGGGTGAGGGAACCAAGCCCTCTTCAGAAGCTGAGGACGTTGCCAAGATTCAGGATGACACAGTTAGGGCAAGGGAAGCAGAGGCCAAAGACATTTCTTCCTTTCAACAAGCAAGAAAGAAATCTCTCTTCCTGTAGCCAAAACCCAAAGTAGGTGTAGACCGCATCAGATTTTTGGTGCGACAAAATTTGGATTTCACCCAGCGCCGTGTGTCACGTGTGCGCAGACGTGGAGACGAACTAAATTTGATCAAGCAAACCAACAAGAACGTGGGTAGGCAGGTGTTCTGTCTTTCAGCCTTGATATCAGAACATCTCGTAGTTAGGAGAAGAGGGGTCTATCAAGCGCTCCCGCTTCTTCTTCTTTCTCATCGCCGGTACCATCCATACTCCGCTTCTTCCTCTTTTTCATCGTTGGTACCATCCATGCTGGTTCGATTGCTGCTAGAACATGATTATGGATTTACTGTTCCTATAGATTGCTTTTTATAATTAGCTTTTGAAACAGGCTTACCTAAGCCCTTTTGTATATGATGTACTTTCCCTCTATTTAATAAAAAGATAACTGCATTTTATTTTACGAACCTTTCCTTTTCTGCAGTAATTATTTCGTGAATGGGTGTGTTGGTATTTTTCTCTCAAGTAGTACTTAGAATTGGTGTTGTTGATGGTAATGAAAAGTTGTCACCCTGAGTTTATCAAAACTGACGGGCACCCGATCGCTAACTTTAAATAAGTTAACTATGTAGGACTAATCAGGAAAATAACCATGTGCTTTATACTGTGAACAGCGCAACTATCAAAGAACATGTAATTTAAAGTAAGCGGTCCGAGGGGACCACCGGGTACAAAGGTTCTTTTCAACATTTACGATGATGTTATAGCGTTAACTTCCCTTGAGCGTCTGGTCCGTGGACTTAGGCATGCGCTAAGTTCTGTTTAAGCACTTTAAAAGTTGTCACAGAATGTTAGCCTTCCCACATCATTTGGTCTGAGGACTGAGGCATGATTGAGTTCAGCTTAATCATTTAGAAAGTTGTCAGTGCATGTTAATTTCCCCAAAACAGGAGGTCCTCGGACCCGGTATAGCTAAGGTTCTGTTTAATCGCTTCAGAAGATTTCAGTGCGTGTTAATTTCCCCAAAGCAGGAGGTCCGAGGACCCGACATAGTTAAGGTTCAGTTTAACCGTTTTAGAAGATTTCAGTGCGTGTTAATTCCCGAAGTAGGAGGTCCGAGGACCCGACACAGCTAAGGTTCTGTTTAACCACTTCAGAAGATTTTAGTGCGTGTCAATTTCCCCAAAGCAGGAGGTCCGAGGACACTCGACATAGCTAAGGTTTTGTTTAACCGTTTCAGAAGATTTCAGTGCGTGTTAATTTCCCCAAAGCAGGAGGTCCGAGGACCTGACATAACTAAGGTTCTGTTTAACCGCTTCAGAAGATTTCAGTGCGTGTTAATTTTCCGAAGCAGGAGGTCCGAGGACCCGACAAAGCTAAGGTTCGGTTTAACCGCTTCAGAAGATTTCAGTGCGTGTTAATTTCTCAAAGCAGGAGGTCTGAGGACCCGACACAGCTAAGGTTCTGTTTAACCGCTTCAGAAGATTTCAATGCGTGTCAATTTCCCAAAGCAGGAGGTCTGAGGACCCAACATAGCTAAGGTTTAGAAGATTTCAGTGCGTGTCAATTTCCCCAAAACAGGAGGTCCGAGGACCCGACATAGCTAAGGATCTGTTTAATCGCTTCAAAAGATTTTAATGTGTGCTAATTTCCCCAAAGCAGGAGGTCCGAGGACTCAACATAGCCAAGATTCTGTTTAACTTCTTCAGAAGATTTCAGTGCGTGTTAATTTCCCCAAAACAGAAGGTCCGAGGACCCAACATAGCTAAGGTTCTGTTTAACCACTTTAGAAGATTTCAGTGCGTGTTAATTTTCCCAAAGCAGAAGGTCCGAGGACCCGACATAGCTAAAGTTTTGTTTAACTGCTTCAAAAGATTTCAGTGCGTGTTAATTTCTCCAAAGCAGGAGGTCCGAGGACCCGACATAGCTAAGGTTCTATTTAACCGCTTCACCATCCATGCTTTGACTCTCGGCTTCTTTCTCCAATGGGGATTCAGCAAACCGGGCTACTAGACCCGCGAGAACTAGCCCCTTGACAAGTGTACGGGGCATATACTTGACGTCAAAAGCCCCTAGAACTGCACCCCATTTAGCAATCCTCTCCGCGTAATCAGTACTTTGAAGTGTAGACCTGAACGGAGGCTGAGTTATGACAACAACTATGTGTTCTTGGAAATAACGGGGAAGCTTTCGTGTAGCATGTACCACCGCCGAAATGGTCTTCTCGAGGGACTCTTACTGATAGGAGCTTGATCCCACCATGATTAACCGTTGCATCCACCAACGCACAAGCTCTTCCCACAGACGGTGTTGTGAAATTTTAAAATACTCGCAAGTGTACAAACCGTACCGAGGTATAGTTGGACAAGAACGAGGTCGAACCCACAGGGACTTGTATGAATGTAGGAAAATTAATTATACCTTAACCAAATTAATCCTAATCTAGTTTAAATAAAAATTGGTTGGTTGCAATAAAATAAACTAAGCAAATAATAAAATTAAGCAAATAGTTAAACTAAGCAAAAGATATAAAGCAATAAAAAGATGTAAACAATTAAGAGAAAGGAATTAAGATTTTGGAATCCGCCTTGTAAGTCATATCAGCATATATTTATGATTATTAATTTTTCCCAACCACTGCATGATAATCTAGAAATCAATCTTGCTATCATGGAAAATATCATCATTAAAATCCTTATTTTAAAAATCAAAAGCATGTTCTTCTTCGCTTCTTAAGTATAAAATCAAATCATCAATTGTATCCGTAGTCAAACAAATCACAAGATATATCCAATTCTAAAAATCAAATCATAAATTGTATCTATTGACAGACAAATCACAAGTGATATCCAATTTTATAATCAAGAATTAATAAACCAAGCATTCAATTAATTAAGATAAATCCTAAATCATGAGAAAAACATGATTGAACTCATATCTAGAATCTCATCTTAGTCAATTGATATGAAGTAAGAACAATTTAAATCATTAAAGAACAATTATTGTGGGAAAAATCAAATCACATAAATATTATTGATAATCGTTAACAAGGTTTCATCCTCAACCCTAATTATAAATTTAGCTACTCATAGTGATTGAAAGAAAACACAAAAATAAAATACTAAACATTAAACTAGACAAATAAAATAAAACTAACTGTCATGGAAGAAAACCAAAGAAGTAGCCGCACTCTCTATGTACAGCCCCCAGCCCTAGCACTAGCCTCAGCCTCCGCCTCTCTGAATTTTGCCCTAAAAAGCCCTTAAATAGTTCAAAGAATCCTATTACAAGTTGAATTCTGGTTTGGATAAAATCCCAAATTTTTAGGCTTCATTTAACCGACTATTTTGGCCCATTTAACGTCAGAATTTGGACTTTTGGTAAACTACAAAGTTGTAGCCCTTTAAGCTATTGTTTCAGCCCAACTTGAATCACCTCGATTGGACATCTGAGCCGAAAGTTATACCAAAAATACTAATTGATGTGCAATCTGGAATCCTAATCCGAATTGGACTCGGATTTGGTGCAAATTTCTTTTGATTCCTTGCTCCAATTGGATTTAAATTTAATTGGGTTGGTCTTTTCTTGAATTCATGCCTGGCTGAATGTAAGTTGGCTTGATTCAATTGGCCTAGCCCCACTTTGCATGTAAAGCCCTTGTTACCTACAACACAAAGATATTATATAATCAGTCACAAAATAACATAAAAGTAAGGATAAATATGTAGATATGTGAGTACTTTATTGTATATATTTCATGCACATCAGACGGCGCCAATTGTAGGGTCACGTTTTGCAGCCCAAACCCAAGATGTATGGGATCTTGGACTTGTGAGCTCAGTACAATAAATTTGTAAAGAGTGGGTCGAAGATCTAGGCCTTAGTGCACGGGTAACAGTTAATATGGTGTTCATAACAGTCAAGTAAAGATGAACTGAGTTTATCAAAGAAGGTTGGTCCTCGGAACGATCCGAGGAGCTTTTTTGGTACGTGGTGAGTTGTCGGGGTTCCAGAGTCCCCCCCATTGCCTCCCTTCACGCCCTTTTATATTAGTTTCCTTCCTCCCGATTTAGATTTATAGTGCTGATACTTGTCCCATTAGCCCCTCCCCAAAACTGTTGGGAATGGTTGTAAAGGCAGAAAAGCATGGCTCTGTCAAGTACAGAGCACTGAATGCAATAATGGTAGCTTTCCCTTAGATATTTCCATTCGTTCCGTTGTCCTTTTCTGTTTTAGTACTTTTCCTATTCCATGGAATGACCCGGAGTGCCACTCTTAATGATAGGCCGTTCCCTTTGTCCTTAGCCATACCTGGCCGAGGAGGGGTTCTTCCCATGGCCGAGGAAGGGTTCTTCCTTGGACTGGGCTCTTGGCCCAACGTGTATATTGGTGTGGGCTCCCTGGTCTGTTGCCCCCACAGTTATTTATAGTAGTGTACGTGAGGAATGTGAAATGTCATTTTTTCTGCATAACAGGGTATTCTGGCAACTTAGTCTCGCGAGTGGGATGAGTCGCGAGATAACTGTCAGGTCAGACTGTACTTTTTGTCCTGTAGTGCTCCAGTTGCCGTGACCCTTCAGCTTCTTGCCTGTTTCACACATGTGGCATTTTGGCGAGTTGCCAGTTGCGAGTCATTCGCGAGATCCAATTGCGAGAATCCTCCAATGCACACACACTTGAATTTCTTCACACTCTCTCACACACAATCCTTACATTATTCCCACCTAAATATAGGGTATTTAATTTCTAAAATACAAGCAAATTTGGCACGGAATAAAGCCAACACATGATTGAATAAATTCAACCTTACAGTTTTGATCATGGTTTGCCAATATATACAAAGGGAAGTTCTAATACATTTAATTCCTAAAGTCTTAGAACCTAACAACATCTAAACAAACATGTGGACTATTACCATTTTGGTATGTATTTAAGATATTAAAAAAAATTTAATCAATTTATTTTAACATAGAAAGACAGAATTTTAAAATTTTCATGATATAGTTACTCTAAAAGTAAGAACTATGAAGAATAGGATTCCGGAGTATATAGCATTAAAAGATAAAGTTAAAATTTTAAATAGAAAAAGTCGTAGATAAGATATAATTATTCCTAATCTAACATTAAAAGAAACCCTACATTCTTATCCTATGCAACAAAATAAAACTTTTGAGTTTTTTTTTTAAGAACTTATTCTTAATCTAACTTAAGAAACTCAACAATTTATTCTCATCCTTATCAATCTACCAAATGCTATTAAGTAATAACACGGAAACAACCATAAAATTAAAGTCTTTAAAAAGAGATAAACGTAACTTGAGCTTCACAACCCACCTTGTATTACACTTTCTCTTCCAAAATCCAAAGTACTAGCTCTTAAGCAACTTAGCTAATCTCACAGTCCATCTTGTCATCAAGCAACTTTGCTAATCTCTCTGGCTTGCAGTAGATGCACTCTCTTTTACTAAAACAAAATGAGTAGTGGCAGTTTTTTGCTAAGCACAAGCTGATTGCATTCAAATCCCTCAATTGGTGTTCCACTTTTGTTTTGTCAACCTTCATATCATAAAGACAGAGATAAAACATAACTAGAAACCTCACATCCCCACCTTTTATTGCACTTTCTCTGCACATCTAGTTCTTTGAGCAACTTTGCTATTTTTTCTAGCAAAGGAGCTAGCTGGTGTTAGTCGCACTAGATTCACCTATTAGTCATTGCTTATCCAGCCTTGATAAGGAAGACCATCTGGGTTCCAAGTCTCATGTGGACACAAAAGGGATTAGATGAAGAATTTGGGTTGTAAGCAAATTAAAATTTTTATCAACTTAGAAATTATAGGAGAAGAAGATAAGGACAAAAAATATATATTTATTTTTAAAAAAATTTGACAAAATTTCTGTAATTTTTTTTTTTTTAGAAAGTTTCAACCTATGACGTTCGCTCTTGATGATGCTCTTTATCATTAGACCAATACACAAATTGGTTTTTGGTGTAGGCAGAGATTGAATCACAGATCTCTTAATCAAATTTATGTAATTTGATTAAGCCACTTGGCGTAATCACGGCTTCTAAACCCACCTTTTATTATATAGTATATATATATATATATATATATTTAATGGTACTACGAGTGTATATGCAAATGAAAATATTAAATAATGTGATTTATGTTCTTGTTTTGTAGATGATGAGAATTATTTCCCATCCTTAGCAAATATTGTTCGTGCTAAAACTTGACATGTGTTCCAGTCCCCAGATGGTCTTCCTTTACCCGAAGACGGCGACCTTATCATGGTTGGCTTAGCAACGATGATGAGGTGCATCTAGTGCCACTAACACCAGCTCCTTTGCCAGGGAAAAATAGCTTGCTCAATGATTTGTATGACCAGAGAGATTAGCAAAGTTGCTAAAGAGCTATGTGTGCAGAGAAAGTGCAATACAGGGTGGGATGTGAGGCCTCTAGTTATGTTTTATTTCTTTGAAGGTTGACAAAATAAAATAAGAACATCAATTGAGGGATTTGAATGTACTTAGCTTGTGCTTAGCAAATAACTTCTATTTTATTGTTATTTCTTTTTTTAATAAAGACTAAGGAATTAGTAGTTATTATTATTAAAGAAGTGTTACGTTCACAATACTTTTACAATAAAGTCTAGATGGTAGTGGGTTTCAGTTAGCTCAACTGGTAAAATCTTTGATGGTTGTATAAGAGATCTGGGGTTCAATCTCCGCCTACACCAAAAATTGATTGGTGTCTTGGTCTGATAATAAAGAGTTATTATCAGAAGCGGACGCCATAAGTTAAAAATTCTCTATAAAAAAAAAAAAAAATCTAGATGGTAAATTGTTACTAATTTTAATTTAAATCCACCACTAAAATTACTTTTTTGTCTATTAGTAACAACCAATAATAGCCTATCACTTAATATTCGTTGTGTAAATGTTATAAATATAACATTTCTTGTATTATTTATATAATATTTTTATTGAAATTTTAGCCGACACCATCAGCATATATTTGTTGATTTTGTGAATTGATGTCCCAGACCGTAGTCTGTGAATTGATGTCCAAGACCGTAGTCTAAAATATTCAGGGGTTACGGTGGAAATATTTAGAATCTGTTACCTATCCATCTCTATAAAGAACTTGAAATTGTCAAGGAGCTCATCTATTTCAGTTCAATTTTTTAAAAGTAATTATAAATTTTATCACAAAAGACTTATAAATTGATGAGATTTATGTGATTCTTACCCACTCAAAATATAAGAAATAAATATTTTAAAAACAAAGTTTAGCCATAAAATTGGTTGTATCCTAAATCTACAACCTTACTTAATAAAATAAAGAATTCTTATATATTTTGTAAATTTAACCATTGAATTGCATGTTCTTTATGCTCTCAATATACATGTCAAATTTTATGTCAATCAAATATTATTTATTATATCATATATAAGCTTATATTTTATATACAATTTTAAACTACAAAAACATGCAATTTAAATAATTTATTGATGACATGACTATTAATCTATAATTTTCTAAAAATTTTGCAAGCATAGAAGATATAAGAAGAAAATGTAATTTAATGGTGGATTTATTAAAATTCATTTCTAATAAAAAGATATTGAACAAGGTTGTAACCTTAAGTTATAATCAATTTTGTAGCAAAACTTTGTCCATATTTTAATGATTATTTTATGATTTGTGATGCGTTGATTTGTAAGGTTTATATAATAAAATTATTTGTATGCTACACAATTCTTAGTGAGTTGTTGAGTCCAAATTTGTTATAGTTTGCTATGGTGTAGTAGTACGTGGTCTTTATTTTCTAGCTTGTGTGAGTTAAAATGTCTGTACTATATTCTTACATTTGTTGTTGTTCAAGTTGTACAAAAGGGCAACAAAACTGAATAAAATGTATAATTTTATATTATTCTTAAAATAAGAGTGTAGGTGGTTATTACTCTCTCAAGGTAATCTAACACGTTTGCAAGACATTATTTATCACTAAAGAGAAAAGAGGAAAAGTTGACAAAAGGAAAATGAACTTTTACCTTGTGCTTACCATTTATAATGCAGGACATAATTTATTGCATCAAAATTATATATCATAGATGTTCTTTTTTTCTTTCTTGTTCCTGTTTTGTGTTCTCAAACATTTCTGTTTTATCTTCGCTTAAAGTTAAGTTAAAAGCAAAACTGGGGAGTTGTTTCTCCTGCATCATTGATCAGATAATAAATAAAGCCTAATTACTATAAAATATTACATGCATGTTAAGCACAAAGACAACATGTAATCTAATGGTTTGATTTTTGTGGTGGGCCTTTTTGCAACTACAGGCTAGGTTGCCTCTTGCCACGCTAAGGCCCAAAGGTTCTGGGTAGGAGAGTTAGGACCGGCTTGACTGCAACACACCCCAAACTGGCTTGTGCGCAAACTAAGACTATTTTGCTAAAATTTTGGTGACATACCCATGGTAGAGGAAACTGTTACAAAAGGGTTATGGCAGACAAATATAATATAGCAACAATAAAAGGGAGTATACTTACTGTTAGCAGGAAAGCAGAAAATATTGAATAAAATAAAAGGTAAAGCAATGCAACTGTATAAATGTAATATAAATAAGATGATAATAACAGGAGAGAAATAACACCAATGCTTAATCAATAAAACAAAAGAAGAAATTGTTAGTCTGTCGTGCTTGGTTGTCTTATGGGGTTAAGTCCAAGAAGGGAACCACTTCTTCAATGTGAGTAACCTCACAGGGAGATCCTACCATGGAAATAACCCATTTTGAGAGAATGGGCCTAAATGACTTATACTCAAATTCCTTAATCTTTAATAGAGGGTAGATTTTTAGAGGGAGAAAAGGGATTAGCTTATTGGTGCATGCATGTTTTCACACTCTTGCCTACTCTCTATTGTTTCTTTCTAACTCCTCCTTTTTCTTTCTAAGTTTTCTACTCCATTTTTCTCTATTTTTATTGTTCCCTTGTGGGGTTGTTATGTTCACTCTTGCTTTTCTCTCCTATTGCTCCGTTTTTCTTGTTTTTTCTGTCCCCCCCCCCCCTTCCCCTCTCCCTGTACACGGCAGATGGCCCTTTTATATTGCTTGTCATGAAAGGTTTTTACTGTTTTACCTTTTAACTACTTTTGTCTAGATGTGGGTGTCCTTCCAGACCACCCACTAGTCTATCAGCTACTCAGCCACCACCACTTATTTGTACTGGCCATACCACACCCCATTACCAAACAAAGAGTCTTATTTTGTTTGCTTGCTTACCATGGCATTCCCATTCAGATAAGGGTGAGCATTCTTTATCACTATCCCTCATGACATCCACCTAGTGATTCCAACTCATCTTTCTCTCTTTTGGGCGGTATGTTATCCCAGCAAGACATTTCCCCCAAAAGAGTTTGAGTGGGAACTCCAGAATAGGCTCTCTCCTTCTCCCTATCGCCAGACCATACCTTCTCTTATCTTTGACCCATGGCCCACCACCCCTGTGTTGGCTGGGTACAGGTTAGTGGTGCTTGAGCCTTGTGTGTGCTCCACTTCCATGTGTGTCCATCGCTTGTCTACTGCTCATGTGTTTGCCATGACTTGAAGACTTGTTTGTACATTTTGCTGCTTGTTCTTGACTTCTTATGGCGTGAATGTTTCCCTGAGCCTTCATTCTTCATGTCTTACTTCCTTCCTAGGTTAGGCCTTACTTGATTGTGGCTTATTCTTTCTCTAATCCATCTTTTTCCCTTTTTGTAGGTCTGCTGGCACTTCTGCCATGTCATTCTGTCATTCCTACTTTGTTATTGTATAACCTATGCTTGTTGGGCTCTTTTTGGGCCTGCTGTATACTTTCCCTATGCTTAATTCTCGTGGCCTAGTATTATCATTGGGCTAGTATTCATACTATTTTGGGCTTCCTTGACTCATTTCATTGCTTCTGGGCTTCCTTGGCCCATCTCATCCTTTTGGACATCCTCGGCCCATTTCCTTCTCTTGGGCATCCTCGGCCCATTTTTACTCCCATGGGCATTTGCTAAGTCTTTTGGGCTTCCTCGGCCCAAATTACCATATCTTTTACTTTTGGGATTCATGACCTTTCCACCAACCCCTTACTCACTTAATTCATTTCTTCGGGCCTCTTTGACCCATTCTTGGTTGCTTTTTATTTCATATAATATCCATGGGTTTACTACTTCTTTTCTTTGGGCTCCTTTAGGCCCGCTTGCTTTTTTTGAGGCCTATTTATTATTTTTCTAGACTTATAATCCATTATTCCTGTCATTTGGGCTTAATAGTTTTCTTCTCAATTTACTAACCCTTTTCCTCCCACATTGTTGGGCTTCTTCTCACTATTGGGCCTCTCTGCCAAAGTGGGCATCAATAATTTTAAAAATATTAACATTGACAAATCATTTATTTATATTTATAATTGTTACACCATGTATGAGAGGGAAAATTTGAATTCTAACTCTCCTTATACAGAAAATGATATTTTTATTTGAAATCAATTTATTTCATGAATGTTTAAAAGTGTACAAATTACTAATTGGTACATAATTAGATTTAGAATATAAATTTTTAGCCTTGAAATGAAAAAAAAAAAACATCCTAACCCGTTAGATCAATTTGTCAAGTTAAAAAAGAGTAATGTTTTAGTCTCAAACTATTTTATAACATTTTTATAAATTATTATTATAGTAAACTCTTACTAGACCTATCATCAGTATTACTTTTTTATTTATCAATTATTATTCATAATATTAATAGTATGTAAAAAAAATTATAGCGGTAAGAGAAAAAAGAAAAAAAGAAAAAAAAACCATTAATTTGGAATGTACAAAGTGGACAGCCACGTAAGAAGGAGAGAGAATCCAAATAGGTTGACCATGCAGATTGGGATCACGTGTTAGACGTCATTGCCGAGTCCCAATAGTAAAAGCACCACCGAAATGTCAGACTTTCACGTGTATTTCTCATGTATTCCCTTTTGGGATTGGTCTTCAGTCTTCGCACTTCTACATCTTTCCCTTATTGAATGTGAATACAGATACACTCACCCAATAATGCATCAAATTTTTCTTGCCCGTCATTTCAAACTACTCGGTCTTCTAGACGTGTAATCATTACACAGAGCTGTAACCAACACGTGTAATTCCCTGTTCTTCAATTAGTTCATTTCAAAGTTCATCACCACAATTTTTACCATAATTTTGACATATACATACAATTGTGAGTAGTGAGTGGCCAAAAAAAAAAAAAAAAAAGGCAGTGACTTTTCGATCATAGACATATATGGTTAAGTTGTGACAAATAGTATAGTTCAGAACATTTTTTTCTATCTTTTAGTACATATGGGAGACTAGAATAGCAAGTTTCTTGGTTTGAACAATACATGTGTCACTAACCGAAACCAAAGGATTGAAATTTCCATGTACTAAGTACTAACTAGTCCCAACACACTGGTTCCCCAATATAGCTGTTTCTAGACTCCCTAGCTAGATTTTTCTCCGTCGGCATAAATGAATAGTCTGCTGCATAGTCTATCAACCCACCAACATTATCATTTTCTGAATTACAACAATAAAAATATTAGAATGAGATAATATTCTTAGGGATAACACAATCAGTTGGGAGGTCACATCTTATGAAATAGAGATTATTATGTTAAGTCTTCTTCTTCTTCTTCTTTTTCTTTTTCTTGAAAATAAACTCACACATCATACCAATAGCTTTTAGATCAAATAAAGTTTTGAATCTTATTCTCTCTCTCCAACTTAAAATGTATAGAATAGAGAACGCACACATTCTACTATAAAAATATAAATATAAATGAAAAGTTAGAAGAATTCTATGTTAATGTTCAATTTTAAAACGAATTATTCTATAACAGGAATGGATTGGATACCTTTAAAGATATGAAAGAGGAAAGAAAGATTCTCTGGCAAATTTGGAAAATGGGCTATCTCTTCAGCGAGTTTTATTGTTATATAACATGGCATACAAGTCTAAAGATAAAAAGAGAATATCAACCTTGCATTGCATGGCCCCGCTCTATAACCTTACAAATCATCATCAATCATTAGACATAATCAATATTCTGAAGCTAAAAAATCATCTTCTTCAGCTAATTAAGCATCTTCATAAGGCTGAACAGTTTGAGCATGAGGAGCTTGGGAAGCTTTTGCCATAGGAAGATAACTACTATATATTACTCCCACTAGACATAGCCACAGGGAACCCTATCCCAGTTGGCCTATTAGCCGCAGCTCTTTCCAAGGATTGCACTTGTGTCTTCAAGAATTTCACATAGTGAATTGCTTCATCTAACATAGAAGCAGTGTCCATTTTAGTACCTCCTGGGACAAGTCTTTGCAAAATCCTTATCTTCTCACTTATCCTTTCTCTTCTATGGCGTGCAGCTACACTTTGGGGATCCTTTGAAATCTTCACGTTCCTTCTCTTTGGTGGCTTCACTGATTCAGGGTCTATGTGTATTGGTTGCATTGCCGCTATCCGAAATATCATTTCTCTCATTGCCGCCATTGAATTCCTCTTCTGTGTTGCTGTAGAAACTGCCCTTCCACCTGATAAGAATGATGGAGTTGAAGCTTGTTGAATTGGGTTGGTGTTAGGGAATGAGATAGTGGATGGTAGGTTTAGAAATAAGGGTGAAGGTGGTGAAGCTATTTGTGGGTTATTCATGTAATGCGACATATTGCTAATATTGTTGTTATTGCTAGTACTACTAGGACCAGAAAACTCCTGGGTTTGCAACTCATTGACATCATTGTATGCACCACAAAACTCAGGAAGTTTGTCCATTTCCAACATCATCATCATCTCCATTTGGTCCTCTGATGCCTTTAACTGCTCCATATGATCCATGGCTTATAGAACTGTCTATAGAAAAAGAGTCCTAAAAGGAAGAGCAATTTGAGAGAGAAGTATTTAAAGGTTGAGAACTGAGAATTAAGCAGAAAGACAGAGGGATGGGGAAGATAAAAGAGAAGAATGGAAGACTTGGAGTTTTATCAGAGTGTGCAGTGAAGGAAAAGAATACAAGGGTAAGAAATAAGAAATTGAAGGGAAACGAATAAAATAGTGATATCAGGAACAGACCCTTATCAATCTAGTTGCAAAGACTATTAATATATATATATATATATATATATATATAACAAGTGGCTGAATATTATATAGTATAAAAATGCTTCACTATTTTTGGCCCTATTGCTACTGCAAAGTTGTTTGTTTGTTTTTGTTTTTATTTTTTCCACAGAGTTGTTGAGCTCACTTTTTCTTTTCATCCATGATTTTTTCTTTTATCCTTCTTTTTTATGTGACAAACTCCTTTTTATGGTTTGAGATTAAAAGTTCAAAACGAGTGCATGATTGTCTCTACCTCGAAGAGCATCATAAAGCATGCTCACTGGCTTCTGTTGATCTGTACCATTTAACTTGTGGGCCAAAGTCTTCAAGATATGAAAAAAATAACCGTTGGATCTGACCAAGACCAAGAACATATAGAAATTTAATTACATTCCTAATTAAAAATTCTTATTCCAGATTAAGAGATTTCAAATTCAATTTTTTTTTTTCTTTTCTAAATATAAGGTGACTTGGACTTCTAAGCACTTGATTATTTTGTAAGTACGTGTTATCTCATTCTATATACACTAGATTACAATGAGGGATTACATATAAGTAGCTACAAAATATTAGAAAGGAAACTTATATTCAAAATTTCATGGATATCATAAAGACTTGGAACCACAAACCTAACCTCATAGTTTCTCAAAAAAAAAAAAAAAAAAAAAAAAACCTAACCTCATAGGATGATATAATTTATGAGTGGTTGCTTATGTAACATAACAATAGGATAATAAAACAGAGCTATTAACAAACAACAATTTGGAAGAAAATAAACAAAATATAGGGATATAGCACCCTATTGTTGAAAGATTTTACAATGTGGCCCACCAATGGAAAGTTCAGATCTATCAACTATTCCAGGACTCGTATCAAAAAAAAAAAAAAAAAAACTATTCCAGGACTGAGCACTAAGTACTTTTTGATGGTGCATGCATCATTTTTCAGTGATGTTTGATAGCAATGAGCTTAGATATGCAAAAACTAAAAATGATATTAGAATTAGAGTGGATTCATATGGGTCTTGTTCAATTTATCACCTTAATTATAAGAAAAATTAATGTAAGGTACAAGTACTATTCTAGTACTAGTAGTAGTAAAAAGATGTGTCCCCTAACTTAATTACCACCCACCGATAGTACTTGTATTATTTAATTCAGCAAAGGAAAAACACTATGCATTGAGTGGAAGTCAGCTTAAAACTGTTGGAGTCTAACTTCGCCTTTAAAGTCACTTTTTTTTTAGAAACCTAAAAGCCCCACTCACATGACAGGTGTAAGAAATCTCACCAGCCTCTTTTAAATGAGATGCTATTACTTTACCGGTTTGGCGGTGGGAATCCGGTGCCATTTGGTCCATCGGAAATCGCTACAGGTGGCAATGGTCAAATTGGTAGGACCTAGTCTTACCCTACTTGTTTATACTATATTCACAACATTTTTATAATAATAATTTTATAGTTGTTTATTATAGATTCTTATCTAAGCTTATCTGTATATAAACTTTTTACCAAGCTAACGGTTGTTTATAAAGCATTTATTAATGGATAATTTAAAGAAAATTTTGATATTTTCTTTTTGAAAAATATAAAAAGCTGAAAAAAAAAATTGCTTTTTTCAATAAAAATTTTCTAAAAGAATTTCTCAAACCAATAACCTTTTATAACTAATGGTTTGTTTGGGATAAAATTTGTTACAAAAATACTGTAAATTTGACATTATTAGCATCAATCTAAGCTACCTCGTGTAGTCGGGTTACTGCATAGGGAACGCTTTTCGAGATGGATCAGGTTCTGTGCAACCTGCTTCATGTGCTGGCTGGAATTGCCAACGAAATTACCAAGGGGAGGAGGAAACTGAAGTCAGAAAGTGGCTTGTAATGTAAAAGCCTTCACCTACTACCAAATTAGGCTCCGCAGCCCTTTTGTCATCAATTTCTACGTATTTTCCTATGGTGAAATTGGTTAAAGTTAAACATATAATAAATGAAGAGTAAAGTGTAGGATAAATAATTTCATAAAATTTTATCTATATTGTTATTTACTTATTTTACCATCCAAGTTAATCAAGATCTAAATTCAAAACTCATATCATAAAGAAAATTATTCAATTCACCTAATGTATTATATATTCTTTTCACATAAAGATGAATCTTACATATGAGTTATTTACATAAAATTTTTATTTATATGATATCACAAAAATATTTGTATGAAAATAAGATATAATACAGCGGTTGCATGGAATAATTTTTCCAAATTACAAGCCAAAAAACACAACATATCAATTTTTTTGTGAAACTTTTGTGTGTGAAGAGTTCTTGATGAATGAATCACCTCTGTTACCCTTTGTAATCCTTCTTCCTTCGCAATACTTGTGTGTTTAGGTTAGTTTATTTTCTTAAACTTATGTTGTTTAAAAGATAAACTTAAAGACTAAATTACATTTTTGACATTTTATGTTTAGGGTTAACTCTAAATTACTCGACAACTAAGAGCCTGTTTGGCCAATCATTTTTCATCACTCAATTTCCATCACTCATAACTCATCACTCATCACTCAATTTTTCACACCCGTTTGGCATCATCACCCAATTTCCATCACTCAATATTTTTCACACTATTTATGGGCCCATACCTGTCAGCCGGTGTAGCTTTTTCTCTTCTTTTTTTTTTTTTTTTTTTTTTTTTTTTTTTCAGTACCCAAACTCACCGAAGCTAAAAAAAAAAAAAAAAAAAAAAAAAAAAAAAAAAAAAAAAAAAAAAAAAAAAAAAAACCAGAACTGAAGACCGAACAAGTGAAAAAAAAAAATCAAAAGTTGCGACTATAGGTCCCTCCATATGTGTTTATTTACGAAAATGCCATTGAGTTATGAGTTATGGAAACTAAAAACAGCCTTTGGTTGTTTTCAGTTTCCATAACTCATAACTCAAAAATCAGAGAATTGAGTGATGGAAACAGAGTTATCGTTTGGCCAAACAACCTTTTTTTTATGAGTCCTACCATTTTTGAGTTATGAGTTATGGAAACTAAGAATTGAGTTATCAAATTTGGTTGGCCAAACAGCCTCTAATTCTGACAGGTGATATTAGTTATCTGTACTCTATATATATATATATATATATATATTTAGAAAAGTAAAATAGCAGTATATAGACCTCTTTTATGCAAAAGAAATTTAGGGGAAGAAAAAAGGATTGAAGAGAGTAGGTCAGGTGGAAGGAAACATAATCAAGTGGCGAGTCATAGAGAACTACATGGTCAAGTAAATGTAGTTTAATACAAATTTCAAATTCCAAATTCCAAGGTCCAATTTCTATTTTTCCATTAAAGAAACCAACTATTTCGGGAGGGACAAAGTAGCCAGCAAAGCCAATGCCCGACATAAATACAGAAACGTTCTTCTCTTAAGGTTTGCAGTAATTTTTCATTTCAGAATTCAGACTCTAGTACCTATATATATAAATTGGTATTCAATATTGTAAGTTGTAACTATTTGTTTCTTCTTCCTCAACCTCTGATCATCACCCATGGCATTTAGACAGTGGGGCCTAGCTAGTTGTGGAGCCCACTTGATATGATTAATCGATGATGATATGATGTAGACGTCGATAAGGAAACATATAGGGTCGTTTTGAGAAGGATAGCTAGCTAGCTACACATGCAGTTCAGTCCTTCATGAAACGACAAGATTCTTTTTTGGTAGAGAGAAACATTGTTTTTAATTTTTAATTGAGTTGGCTGTATTCGTGAGGAAGAAAATAATAAGTTAAAAAAAAAATTAACTATATATTTTAAAAGGTGTAACAAATTAAAACCTAATTTTTTTAAAAAAAATAATAAATTAAATTTTACTAATGATTTAATTTTTTAATTTTTGAAACCCTTTGTTATTTTTGAAAGTATAGGATTTAATTTCTTACAGTCCTAAACTATAAGGATCAAAATGTAGTTTAAACTAAAAAATAAAAAAGAAAGAAAAGGAATTTAATTACGTTTTTGGTTTTGGCCCTTTGATCTTTTATCATCATTTCAAGGTTGTGATTTGAATTATATATATATATATATATATAAAGGTCATTATCGTCATTTGATTAATGATAAATACTAACATAATAAATAGATTTCGTAAAGCCGAAGTCACTTTGAGCTAGAGCTACGACATGATATGAATTTGTTTTCTCATATCAATATTTTCCATCCATAAAATGATCATAATAGCTTTTTTGATTGTATAGGAATTGCGATGAAACATTTTTAAAGTATAAAAATGACTTTAAAATAAAGAGAAAATGTTGAGCACCAAATATACAATTTAACTCAGAGAGAGAGAGAGAGAGAGAGAGAGAGAGAGAGAGAGAGAAATTTGTCATTACCATGCTAGCTAGCTAGCTAGTAAAATGCTATGAGGGAGAGAACAAGGTGTAGTAGAAAACTGCATAATATATACATGTAAATTAAGCACTACATGCGATATAAATGTAAAAAAAAATAGCGTTACACACCTTGTGCATTTCAATAACTAAAATTGTGAATTTAACTCACGATTTTAGTTCATGAAAACAAACTATGTGCCTAATAAAAATCCCCCCTAAATGTATAAAAGTTTGATATGTACACATGACAAACCCATACCTTATATTTAATGTGGAGCATGAATAGCGCAATTAATGGCTCAGTTGTACTAGATCTCTTTTTTGATGAACAGCACTAGATCTCTTTTACATCCAAAGGTTAAGGACATTCGATGGAGTATAGTTACCTATGGAGTATAGTTACCTGCCTTTAGAGCAACCGTATCAATAAGTTTTATATGTACACATAACAAACCCACACCTTATATTTAATGTGGAGCATGAATAGCGCAATTAATGGCTCAGTTGTACTAGATCTCTTTTACATCTAGAGGTTAAGGACATTCGATGGAGTACAGTTACCTGCCTTTAGAGCAATCGCGTCAGTCTATCTATTCTACACATTTATTCAATAAAAATATTCATTCTTTTACAATTTTTTATTATTTCCTCACTCACTACCCCTCTCTCTCACATACCCAACACTACCAAAAAGATACTAAAATATTATATGCACGAGCTACAGTAATCGTGTATATATGCACGGTTACTATAGCACTTGTGCATTTATGCACAATTTTATACCCACTTATATTGGTGTTTTTTTGGTCAAAATGTGCATATCTTAACATTTTTTCTATTTTGCAATATTTTACACTTACTGATGTAAGTGCTCTTATAGCAACGAATGTAATATAAATGAACATATTACACATTATCGATTAAGATAGTAAACCAATTGAAGCATCAACTAGGTTTACATGGACTTCCAACTTCTATTACGTCACACAAAGTTACCTGGAATTAGTATAATTCCAAACCCTAACAATGAATGCCATTTCAATCTGAAAATAATAATAATAATAATAATAATAATAATAATCTAGTAATAAAATATATGTATGTTATAAAAAAATTTGATTACAAAACTAACGTGATTTGCAAACCTTCATACATACTAATACATTAAAATACTAATACATTAAAGTCGAAGTACAATCAAAATCCACGTCGAATCTAAACTTCTAATAAAGTGTTATTGTGTACCAAGTGTCTATTTTAATTTCTTTAATTGTAGTGTCAACTAACTTATTTATGGTAGTCAACTTGTAAGTCAAGATGACCACCTTACTCATAAAAACCACTTTATTATCACTATTAGTGAATGTTTCCATACATAAACACTGAGTTACAACCTAAATTTGAAGAATAGCTGAGCATGTTTTTACGGCACCTACCTAATTTGAAAACGGAAGTGGTGTTGGTAGTTGGGTGTTGCATGTTGTTTTCCCAAAACCACGAACACGTTATTTTGAAAATAACCAAAGTCAATTTATTTATTTATTTTAATCTTAAAAAATATATTTTAAAATTTTTTTCTTTCAGAACAATTTTTAAAAATACCCTGATTTCAAAGCACTCCCAAATCATGAAATCAGTGGCTATAACTACCTGATGTCTTTCCCTATCATATCCATAATAATATAATAGGTTTAATATAAGAATTTTGCTAATGCGTGCCTTAAGGGCACACAATAATTTTCACTTTTGAAAAAGTTTTTCTTATGAATTGTAAAAGTATTGACAATTTTTTAAATTTTGAGAAAATATTCCTAAAAATAAATAATTTAATGTGTAGCCTTTAACGTGTGCCTTAGGGCACACAAAATTCAAGAAGTAATGAATAAAGACATGTTCTCTGAGAAGAGGTTCGATTGGATAAAAAGACGGCAGAGGAGATAGAGATCAAGATGTTGTTGGGTGGGATTTTATTTACTCAATATTATCATGTACGGTTACACCACCTTATCCCCTCTTCCCCACAGCATATTTTAAAAAACTAGTAGATAATATTACAATACAGCAAACAAAGCAAAACAAACATATTATAATAATTCTTGCTTGTCCAACTTTCACTATCCCTCTTCATCGGGAACTGCAGAGAGAAAAAGAAAGCCCTTTTATAATAATAATTTTTTTTTTCACAATCAGTATTCAGAAATGGTCCCATCTCTGATCTCCTCTCTCTCTCTGTCTCTCCACATGATTTTCAATACTTTCATCTTGGATGATCATTTTCTTCTTGCCTAATTGAACAAGCCAGAGAGTAAAAGCATATTTGTTGCCACTTGTTTGGTTTGATTCGTTGAACCTTTGGTACCACTACAGTCCTTGATAGAAAATAGTGTAGGGGTGGGGTTTGGTTGTCCCGACTCTTTTGCTGGGTGGCATTTTTTTCACACTGTTTTTTCACGTTTTCAGTTATAAAAACACATTGAGTAAGAGTATTTACCCTTTTTTTTTTCTATGATGGTGGTGTTTCCATGAAACATTTGTGATCACAGACTTTTTCTGTGTGACAAAAGCAAATATTGAGCTTTGCACATCTTGATTAATCTCATTTAAATTAATGGCTTGCATCCATGCACGTGATTCATTTACAAGTTAGAAAGGAATTCCCTCTTCTTAAACGCATAGACCAACGAACACAATGAACAGAGACAGAAGATGACCCCTAGCCTAAATAATAATAAAACCTTAAGTATCAAATATTTCAGAGCAAATCTCAGATCCCACCTAGTTGGGGAGTCAGGGTACGAGATGGCCACCTCG
Source organism: Quercus lobata (assembly GCF_001633185.2). Classification (NCBI taxonomy): domain Eukaryota; kingdom Viridiplantae; phylum Streptophyta; class Magnoliopsida; order Fagales; family Fagaceae; genus Quercus; species Quercus lobata. Next base: position 48,776,427 of record NC_044909.1, read on the forward strand.
TGTTTCTGATAAATAGTTGAAGGAAAAAGAAGCCAAACCAAATTATGAGCCAATCACATATTTATGTTAAAGTATTGGGGGAAAAAATTGGTTCCCAATATACAAAAACTCCCATTTTTATGAGGTTTTTAAAAAGTAATTAATAACCAATCTTACCCCTAATAATTATTAGGAAAGTTGGATTCCCAAACTTGAACCCGTGACACTTGCTATCAAACCAAAGCACATCTTGTTCAGAGATTGAAAAATGCCTTTATAATCTCAAATTCATCACCAGCCAATGAAGTGAGGAAATTGTATAAACGCTGACCCCCCATATATGGACCATGGAGTATGAATTTAACTACCAAAATAATGGGTGGCCCTTTATACATTTTACTTGTACAAATGAGACAATCACCAATAAGGTAAGAAAGCCCGGTTCCAAGTTTTTGGGATAATCATGTGTAACCACAAGTCTTGGATTTATAAGGGAACCCCTATTGTACTCGATTCCTATTGGTCATGGATGCAGGTTTTGGGTTCTGTATGGATTTTAATGAGAGGAATCATTCATTCTCTCCAGAATATTTTCATATTAATAAGCCATAAATCTTTTCAAATAGGCTATGAACTAAAAAAGCATGAATATAATTTATGTGTACGCGCGCAAGGTCATAAACTCTGATCCTAATTCTCACGTAATTTCCAAGAAAAATAAAAAGTAAGATAATCGTATAAACTCATATATCAGTTTATACATCAAATGCGGAAAGTCTTTCAAAGCATTCAAGATCTTAATAAAACCTGTAATAGCAAAATCATGCTACAAAATTACAAATAAGTTGGTCTCCAAAGACACTTCCGTCAACCAAACATGACTGAAGGATTTTATGAGATCAAAGTATTTAATGATGCCTTTTCTGGCCATGTAACACATTTTTATATATATTTTTTTTAAATACTTATAGAATTTGCTCAGTATTGAAATTATTTTGAAGGGTAAAACTTCCTTGTTACTCTATAATAACCATAGCATGTAAGCAATAGATAGTTTGCCATCTATCAGACCCAGCAGAAGTTAAATGCAACTAATGTACTAAATAATCATCAGAACTACAAATTCATATTCAAAGGATATGGTAATCTCTGCAGTATAACTTTAAAAACAGAATTAAAGTTCATCCCCTACAGAAGAGAGAGAGAGAGAGAGAGAGTCAAATTCAAGACTAATTACCCTAAATAATAATTAATCAAAATTTCAAAAATGAAAATAAAAAATGGAAAAAATAATTCCAAACAACAAATATATCCTTCGTATCAGAATAACCATATACTAATTGTACCTTTAAACTGGGCAACTGTTATGAGAGAAGAACATCTACATCTTAGGTGGAGTTTCCATTGGAGATTCCTGCTTGATCACTGTCCAAAAGTTCATTTACACAGAATTGATGCAAGTTTTCATACATTTTCTTCCACTGCTGAACCATTTGCATAGATCTTGTACACTCAAGCTTTAGTCTTTCCGTCTCCATTTCAGCAGCAGCAGAAGAACCTTGTTGCTGAATACATCAAAAGAATGGTTAGACAGGATTTCAGATGCATGTAAGATCATGCTATTTGCATAGTCAGATGACTAAAAGCATAACGAGGAACAAAACACTTGCATACAACCATACACACACAAACACATGCATGACAATGAAGTGGTCAAAGAACATTCACTTAGATTTTAAGAAACCTGAAGTTCTTTGATTTGATTATTTATCACATGTGAACTGAAGTATGAAGGATCTATTGATTTCCTGCAAGTAGACTGGAGACCAATGACAGTCGTAGTGTCTGCATCTTCATCCGTTGGATTCCTATATTTATCCAGCGCAGGTGGTAACAATGACCCATGCCTTCTTGAGGAAGCTTGTGAATTTGGCCGAAAATTAAAGTTGAGCTCTGGTCTAACAACAAGAATATTGTTTACAGGACCTGCACATCATGAAAGGGAACAGCAAAACATGGGTTAGATTTGGGAGTCAAAATCAGATAAAGGGAAAGTGTGTGGAGGCAAGGAGAGGTTATTGATAACTTGCACTTAATGTTGCTTAAATAACAACACTAACATGCAAAATTTTAATAGAAATACCCAATTGAAAAGCACCCAAAAAGGTTTTTGAGATACATACTTTAGGTAGAAAAAAATACTATAATAGGTGAAAGAACAAAGTTTAGCTACAAAATTAGTTGTAGGCTTAGTTTACAAACTTACTTAATATCTTTTTATTGGAAGTAAATTTTGACAAATCGACCATTGGATTATATCTTCTTCTTATATCCTCCATGCTTGCAAAATTTCAAGAAAATTAAAGATCAAGAGTTATGTTATCAGTAAATTTTTTTAATTGCAAGTTTTTGTAATTTAAAATTATGCACAAAATATAAACTTATAGATCATATAGTAAATAATTCTAATTGACACAAAATTTAACATATGTATTAAGAACGTAAAAACTATGTAATTCAACGGTTAGATTTTCAAAATATGTTATAATATTTATTTTATTGAGTGGGTTTGTAGTCTTAAGCTACAACCATTTTTGTAGCTAAACTTTGTCCTAGGTGAAATGCCACTTAGAAACTAGCTTAGGAAACAAAACTAGATTTAGAATATATGCCTTCAAATCTACCGTATAGGAAACATGACCAGACAGTGATTTGGTAACTACACTTTTTGTAACGATTCTAGTATACACCAACTCAAATACATTGTAACATTTCTATTAGAAGCTGTATGTTTAAGTTTTCAATCATAAGTAAACAATGCAGATCATGAATGATGTCATTTGCTTCAAGATCATAAATAATAGTTTAATGATTAACTTAAGTCCTTAATCACAACTACAGATTTAAAAATAAAAATAGTGTCTATATATAGAGCACAATGTTTATTACATGAAAAATTTCTGTAAGGGGATGGTACAAGCATAGTAAAGAAAAATAAACATACACTGAAGTGATTAAGAAACAAACAAATAAATAAGAACTAAAACATAATAAATGATTCTTTTTCCTTTGTCGTGAACATACACCCTATGCACACAAGAAAGCAATTATTTATATAGCTTGGGCAAAACCTTTTGCATGCTTGAACACACGAACAATGTTGTGAGTTTTAGCATCCCAAACTCGTACCATACCATCATCCGATCCAGAAAGTAAAAGATTTCCACGTGCACAATATGCTAAGCAAGTAACAGCCTTGCTGGAAGAAAAAAAAAAAAAAAAAAAGATTGAATTATGAATTCAGAGATCTTAGAGGCCAACACTACAAGAATGCAAAGTCTGCTGACACAACTTAATGAAGGATCACAGTCTTATCTAAAACAACCAACAATCTCCCAGTGATATAGTTTGAGATAATGCAATAGTAAATAACTAAATATATATTTGCAGATAAACATATTAACAATGAAGTATTTATGATAATCAATGAAGCACAGATTACACCTAAAAGGCCCATAATGAAGAGATTGCTCCAAAAAAAAAAAAATCCCATGACATTCATATAGGGAATATTTGGTATAATTGTATTGTGACTATTGTCATAAAAGGTGATAGAATCACAAAACTAGTGAGTTACAAATCCATAGTAACCACACTGTCAGACCGTAACAAACCAAATTACAGCAATGAAGTTCAGAGAGACCATGAAATCCATAATCAATATAGAACATGACTCAGAGGGCTTGAGGTAAAACAAAAATAACATTATTAAATAGTTAACTGATAAGAGCTGCATCTCAAAAAGGTTGGAGGCCAAATCATGGAAAACTTATGAGGGTAATAGCCACCCACTGCCAAATCTAATTCAATCCCACCTCTAACACTAATCTTTCAACCTCAGCATGATTCCAATTAAGTAAGCTTATCTCAACAAACTTATTGGAAAGAGAAATGCTATATAACATTTTTACAGAAACCATTCCCCAATTATGGAATAAAGAGAAATTAATGTCAAAACATGTGCATGATGAAAACATAAATTGAAACATCCATGTAGGTAATATTTATAATCACCAAAACTTATCCCCAACAATGCAACAAACAGTTATATTTAGAATTTAGCAAAGGAAAGTCCCACAATCAAACCAGATGATAGCAATTATAAAAACTTGTGAGTAGCAAAGATAACTCATTTTTTCTGCAACTTAATGAAACTTCAAATAACAATGTAAGAGACAAACCTGTGATTTGATAATGAATTTATGATATGCAACCCATAGTTGCTTTTAGAGGTGCTTTCAGCACTAAGTGCAGCAATGTATATCTTGCCATCTCTACTGCCAGCATAGAAGACATGTTCGCCAGGGTCAAGTACAATTGCATCAATTATTGAAGGGAATACGATATTTCTTAATAATTTTCCCTTTGATAAGCTCCACACCTGAGAAAAGGTACATCATATAAGTTATATACTGAACCAAATTTCAAATTAATTATTGAAACTATAATAATAAAGAAAGAAAAACCTTCAAGGACACTATAAAATAAAGAATGAAAAGTAACTCTTCAGAAGCTGAACTCAGGTCACTAATAAAATAAGTCCTAGAGAGGAGAGATATAATTTCTGTTAGTCTTGTTCGAAATTGGACTTGTCGGATGACAAACATATTCAAGAGTGTGAATCATCCACATTCTAAGATACAATAATCAGTAGATTGATTGGGACTGTTGTTTGATTCCACTTATTCACAGGATGAGTGCAGGTCCAAACCCCCCCCCCCCCCTCTTCCCCCTTTCCTCTCTTTAAACACATCAATTATGTTCAGAAGGATTACAGAAATCTCAACAAGAACAACTTATGCCCATTTATTTTACAAAAGGGTTCTTGTTTTTAAACTAGTAGCTTATAAAAAGTATGATTTGCGAATAATAAATATCTGATTTATAACTTAAGCGTGGGTGAACCTCACTTGACAGTTGCAGTTAATTTCCACCTTAACATCCCAAGCCATAAAAAAGCAGCACATGTCATAATTCTACATTAACAAAATACTGTAGACAGTATAATTTATTCGAGAGCACATCAAACCTTACAAGTTCGATCCGCAGAAGCTGATACTATAATGGCATTGCTTCCTCCATATCCGACTACAATATCAGTTACACGCAAAGTGTGCTCTGAAAAATTGTGCTCATATAGATGATCAGATCGCTGTCGTCTCAAATCATCGAATATCCTGAATCATTAGTCAATGAAAGCATATATAAAGCATGAGTATATAATTAGAAATGTAATAATCAAACTAATTATGGTAAACATATATACATATATATATATATAGAGAGAGAGAGAGAGAGGTACATGAAGAGGGACCAAACTTTAACGGATCCATCCTCCGAACCAGAAATTAGCAGTGAGTCATCATCGGAAAATACCAAGCAAGTAACAGCCCTATAATGCGCATTCCATTTCCTAAGTTGTCTACCAGTGGCAACCTAAAGCATCAAATAGTTAGTCTTCAGATAAATAGAAAAGAAAAAATAAAACTCCAACTATGCTAATGATTTTGTTTTTGTTTTTTTGATACCCTAGGGAACCTTTCTAAAGAAGAGTCCTTTGGACCCACCCGTCAAAACCATTGACGAGCTAAGCTATGCTATTGTTAATAGTTCTAATTTATCTGAAACCAATTCAACAATTATAATATAAAGGAAATTCACCTCCCACAAGTAAATATCACCAGATACGCCTCCACCAACAATGTACGTGCCTTCGCGGTTAGCAGCGACTGGCTGTATTGGTTCCGAAGGAAAGCTCTTAACTTCTACTTGAGGCTATACACACAAATAAGACATGTATTTAGTTCGAGCGTTCATTGAGGCATATTGTCGAACAGGTTGTGTGCATAGTTTGAAGCGAAGTGTACCTTGGACCAAGACCAGTAGAGGATGCAGCCAGAGTTGGCGGAGGGATCACGGATCTGAGAAGAGGCGAGGAAGCGTTGGCCAACGCAGGCGAGGCCATGAGGCGGAGAGACGCAAGTCTTGTAACGGAGTTGCTCCGCGCCGGTATGGACGTCCCAGCAGCCGATGCCGCCGTCGATGGAAGAGGAAGCCACCACTACTTCCATTGGTTGTGATTGTGGAATTAGGGCTTGGAAGGTCTTGGAGCTTGCGTTTTGAGTGTAGGGATTTTGCTAGGGTTTTAGGAGTTTCGCGCACGAAGAATTAGCATACGACGTCGTTGTAAGAGAGGAAGGAACAAATAAAGAACTTGTAATAGGTCTTTTTACTGTTAGTCCACTCTTACATTTGATTTGATAATAGATTATTTTAATTAAGGTTTTATATAATTTTTATGTGAAATATAAAAATTATGTTGATTTTTTCTTTTCACATAAATTTTTTTTTAGAAATATTACCTGAACTAATGTTCATGAGTCATCCATTAACTTCTCCTTTTACAATTTTATGGCAATATTTACATTTTAAATCTTATCATTTCAAAATCTTTAAAATTAAGGCCTGCATTTTTTTTATAATTTTTTTTTGAGAATCAATTTATACTAATTAAAATTTGAATCTTTCATGATTAAATTAATATTGTAAGGACACGATTCCTGCGCGGCCCAGTGACATTTTTGGGTTCACGCGGGAGAGATCCCTCACAATACAATTTGTAGAGAGTGGGCTTGAAAAGCTTGGGCTTGGTCACGGGACGATGGTCCGGTCTGGATTTCAGAGAGGTCCCTGTGGAAAGTTGACTGGGCCTAAACGTTTAAAGCCCCGCCGTGCTGCCACTTCTGAGAATGGGCTCCTCGGACTTGATCCGAGGACCCTTGTGGTCCTTTCCGGCTGTCCAACGGAGGACCTTCTCTATTCTCTGCATGGATCGTTCCGGCGATCTTATTCATGAAGTCTTTCTCTTTTTCTCCCTCCCACTAGATTCACTTACTTCTCCTTTTATACTAGCGTGCGTTCGATGTCCTTCGTCCACGTGTAGGGTCAGTCTTTACAAATACTGACACTGGTCCCATCAGTCTAATCCCGGAATTGTTGGGGATGACTTGATAAAGCTGCAGAGTACGGTTCTGTCAGGCATTGGGCCTTATCCAGAAGGGTATTTAGGGTAATCGCCCCAAGGTATTTTGGATTTCCTCCCGAATTTGTCCCTTTATTCTGGGGGGATTATGGGCCTGCCGAGGACTAGACTGTCCTCGGCTGCCTCCCAAAATTGGTCTGTGCTCTGCGTCATGGAGTTTGGGCTACAATTCTCCTCGGATTGGGCCCTCGGACTCTCTAAGGGTGAATGGGCCTGGTCCACGAATTGTTGGGCCCCACAATAGCCCCTCAAAACCCTTCTATCCGAATTCCGGATTGGAAAGGAGGGTTTTGGAAAACCCGGGCCCTTAATATGGCCCATTTAGCTTGATCCCGCATTTATGTGAGCGGTTTCCCAGGAAGTTAGGCGGTTTTTGAGGGATTCCTTTTAATCCGCTCGGAATCTGCTCCTGCCGCTTGGATGTCCCAGACGCGCCCTTAATGAATCCCCTTAACGAGGCTCATTTATATCCGGCGGCTCATTTGATAAGGTGGAGAAGTGAAACGGACGCCTCTTTTTTCTTCAGATTCTTTGGGAAAGTTGAATACATTTAATGCCATCCGTTCTGCTCTTCCTATAAGTAGGCAAGCAGGAGGCCATCACTTTCGTACTAACCCCCTTCCCTTCTTATAAGATCACGACAAATGATGAAGAAATCATGCCCCTCCTCTAGACACCGTATTCTGATAAAACTTGAAATGGCTCGATCAGGGCAAGGGTGGCGCAGACTTAAGATCCGTCCCGCCTCTCTTTTAGCCAAAATCCGAAGCAGGGGCTCATCACGCCGAACTCTTGGCGTGACTGAGTCGAGAATACCCAATATCAGCACCACCCGGCTCCTCATGAGCGTACCTAATATGGCACCAACGTGTTAGGAGTCAGGGCTGAGGCAGGGGCTAAGTGCTTCTGCTTCTCCCTCTTTTGCTCCTCGGTGCCCTCCTCCACCTTCTTCTTATAGTCTTCCCAGCATCAGTTCCGTCTTGGTGCCTTCCCTTTTCCCTCTTTTGTTCCTTTTCTTTCTTTTCATCCCTACTCTCTTCTTCTCCTCCTTCTTTACTCATGTCCTCCATCTTCCTCATTCATCTCCTTCATCTTCTTCAATTCTTCTTCCTTCTCCTTCAATTCTTCTTCCTTCTCCTTCAGTTCTTCTCCCTTGTTCTTCATCCTTTTCCGAAGGAGGTTCTTGTCACGATATGAGCAATGTTGAGACAGAGACTGAAGAGACCTTGAAGATGAGTTTAGAAGAAGCCTGACTGTTTACTTCTCTGTACTGCGAGTGTTATCGTTGCTTTAGCAGTTCTTCTTTTGTATAGGCTTGTTTGAGCCCTTTTTCGTACATTGTAATAATCTCTTATATTAATAAAAGTGTTTACTATTTCATTTTGCATATTCCGTTTATGTTTTTGTATATTGGTAAACGCTGCTCGGCTCAATGAGAAAGTATCTAAAACCGATGACAACTAAGACCAAAATACTTGATAATAAAAAGATGTTGCCATAACTTTAATATAAGTGTTTGGCCCAATAAGGCCGACCAGTGAAAAGTAATAATTACCATGCTGGCCGAGGAGAGAACTGGAGGTTTGATGCCGTGTTTGGGTCCGAGGACCATACAAGGCCTTGACTCTATCCAAAGCTCGTAATAATAATAGTTTTTATACTTGGTTTCCCCATAGGCTTGAGTCCGAGGACCATGCAAGGCCTTGGTTCAGTCCAAAACTCGTAATAATAATAGTTTTTATACTTGGTTTCCCCATAGGCTTGAGTCCGAGGACCATGCAAGGCCTTGGTTCAGTCCAAAACTTGTAATAATAATAGTTTTTATACTTGGTTTCCCCATAGGCTTGAGTCCGAGGACCATGCAAGGCCTTGATTCAGTCCAAAACTTGTAATAATAATAGTTTTTATACTTGGTTTCCCCATAGGCTTGAGTCCGAGGACCATGCAAGGCCTTGGTTCTGTTTCATTCCCTCTCCTTAGGTACCCCGTACGCAGCCGGGCAGGAGGTTGTCCCTGGCATTAGTTATTACCCGGCGTGGGCCGTAGTCCGTGGGCTATCATGTAGCAGGGGCATGGGCCGTGAATTTTCTAGGCCCACAGATCAGGAGATATTTCCATAGTCTTTGGCCACGCGGCACTTTTGGGTGTCCCGATGTTCGAGGTGCACCTCCACGAGGCTCCTTTAGTCTTGTCGTTGCAGAGGTTTGTTGGAAGTCGAGCTGGAGACGTTTTGTCTGTAGCGTTCCTTGGGAAGCTACGCTAATTAAATGCCACCACCCTATCTCCTCAAATAAATAAGAGAGCAAGTTTCTTTGCCTAGGCACCAGCTCCTTAGTCTCCTCCTTCAGCTCCCTTCCGCAGTAAGTCATGTTTGAGACGAGGGTCGGGGAAGAAAAACTCTCTCCGCCGCAAAGGCGCCACGTTCTCCTAAGGCTCAGAAGAGTGATATACGGGCAACGAAGGCGTAGATTCAAAGAGATATTCCCTTATGACAGAGGGGAGAGGGTGTTTCCCACGCTTTTAGTCAAAATCCGAAGCAGGTTCTGGTCATGCCAGATTTTTGGTATGTCCGAAGAAGGAATTTCCACCATTAGCACTGTCTACCTTGTAGCCGGCAAATTTCTGCGGGGGCTCCCCAACTTCCGGCTCCCTGCACCTTCTTTGTAGATGGTGTTAGCCTGAGGTCAGGTTCTTTTGCTGCCTGAGTTTCGGGCACGTGAAAGCGTAGAGGATGAAACGAGGTCTTGAGGCAGTAGCCAACCTCTCCTCTGTGCTACCTGCATCCTCCCACTGCGGCGTGAGGCTCAAGTTGGGCTCCTTTGCTGCCGGAGCCATGGGCATGCGAAAGCATGGGGGAAGGGACAAGGCCTCGAAGCAGTAGCCAACCTCTCGTCTGTGCTACCTCCTCGGCCTTCTCTTGCTTTCTTGCAACTTTCCTTTCTATCATGTAGCAAGTTTTATCACAAGTTGATTTCAGCTTCTGTTGTATGCTGTACTGTTTCTTTGTTTTAATAAAAAAGGAAATTTTGCCTACTTATTTTGAATACTGCTCTTTTGGCAACATTATTTTGTGGAAGGGTGTGCTCCCTGTGTTTGTTTCTTCAATGATACTTAGAGCAGGAAGTTTTGAAACATAATCCAATCAATTCTAATGTACCAACACTACCAAACATTACGGCAATAATTCATAGCAAGTTTAACTCAGGAAACTAGCAAAGATAACAATTGAATATTCTGTGATAAATATGAGTACCGTCCGAGGAGTTGACGGAGGGTAAAGAACTCAAATCGTTTCTCAGAGGACGTATTGTCCTACGTCGCGTCGATTCCCTTGGTGCTGCAGATATAAGAGCAGACTTGCGAATCCCCGCAATTTGGGAACTGACCCAATGGCGAGTGGAGAGCTTTCCTCAGATGAATCCAAATTCTACGTAATGTAGTTTTTCCTTACGAGTAGTTGGTTTTCCCATAGGTTTGAGTCCGAAGACCATACAAGACCTTGGTTCTGTCCACAACTCGTGATATTTATCTCTTGCACTTGGTTTCCCCATAGGTTTGAGTCCGAGGACCATGCAAGACCTTGGTTCTGTCCAGAGTTTATGAGATTTGTTTTTCGTGTTTGGTTTCCCCACAGGCTTGAGTCCGTGGACCATGCAAGGCCTTGGTTCTGTCCAAAACTTTTGATATTGATCTCTTGTACTTGGTTTCCCCATAGGTTTGAGTCCGAGGACCATGCAAGACCTTGGTTCTGTCCAAAGTTTATGAGATTTGTTTTTCGTGTTTGGTTTCCCCACAGGCTTGAGTCGTGGACCATGCAAGGCCTTGGTTCTGTCCAAAACTTTTGATATTGATCTCTTGTACTTGGTTTCCCCATAGGTTTGAGTCCGAGGACCATGCAAGACCTTGGTTCTGTCCAAAGGTTTGAGAATTGTTTTTCGTGTTTGGTTTCCCCACAGGCTTGAGTCCGTGGGACCATGCCAAGGCCTTGGTTCTGTCCAAAACTTTTGATATTGATCTCTTGTACTTGGTTCCCCCATAGGTTTGAGTCCGAGGACCATGCAAGACCTTGGTTCTGTCCAAAGCAGTGAGATTTGTTGTGTTTGGTTTCCCCACAGGCTTGAGTCAGGACCATCAAGGCCATTGGTTCTGTCCAAACTTTGATATTTGATCTCTTGTACTTGTTTCCCCATAGGTTTGAGTCCGAGACCATGCAAGACCTTGTTCTGTCCAAAGTTGAGATTTGTTTTTTTGTGTTTGGTTTTCCCCACAGGCTTGAGTCCGTGGACCATGCAAGGCCCTTGTTCTGTCCAAAACT